>NW_025217448.1:0-2428 GCF_014825855.1 Bombus pyrosoma | reverse complement strand
GTAATACTACACAACGTTATACGTTATAACACAATAGTACATAACGTTATACGTTATAACCTAATGCTACATAACGTTATACGTTATATCGTAATACTACATAACGTTAAACGTTATATCGTTATACTACATAGCGTCATACGTTTTGTCGTTATACTACATAACGTTATACGCTATAACGTAATAGTCCATAACGTTATACGATATAACATAATACTACATAACGTTATACGTTATAACACAATAGTACATAACATTATACGTTATAACCTAATGCTACGAAACATTATAGGTTATATCGTAATACTATACAACGTTATACGTCATAACATAACAGTACATAACGTTATAAGTTATAACATAATGCTACATAACGTTATACGTTATATCGTAATACTACATATCGTTATACGTTATATCGTTATACTACATAGTGTCATACGTTTTATCGTTATACTACATAACGTTATACGCTATAACGTAATAGTACATAACGTTTTACGTTATAACAAAGTAGTACATAACGTTATACGTTATAACCAAATGCTACATAACGTTATACGTTATAACACAATAGTACATAACGTTATACGTTATAACCTAATGCTACATAACGTTATACGTTATATCGTAATACTACATAACGTTATAGGTTATATCGTTATACTATATAGCGTTATACGTCTTATCGTTATACTACATAACGTTATAGGCTATAACGTAATAGTACATAACGTTATACGTTATAACATAATAGTACATAACGTTATACGTTATAACCTAATGCTACATGACGTTATACGTTATATCGTAGTACTACATAACGTTATACGTTATAACACAATAGTACATAACGTTTTACGAAGTAACATAATGCTACAAAACGTTATTCGTTATATCGTGATACTACATAACGTTATACGTTATAACACAATAGTACATAACGTTATACGTTATAACACAACAGTACATAACGTTATATGTTATAACCTAATGCTGCATAACGTTATACGTTATATCGCAATACTACACAACGTTATACGTTATAACACAATAGTACATAACGTTATACGTTATAACCTAATGCTACATAACGTTATACGTTATATCGTAATACTACATAACGTTATACGTTATATCGATATACTATATAACGTTATACGTTTTATCGTTATACTACATAACGTTATACGCTATAACGTAATAGTACATAACGTTATACGTTATAACATAACAGTACATAACGTTATACGTTATAACACAACAGAACATAACGTTATATGTAATAACCTAATGCTACATAACGTTATACGTTATATCGTAATACTACACAACGTTATACGTTATAACACAATAGTACATAACGTTATACGTTATAACCTATTGCTACATAACGTTATACGTTATATCGTAATACTACATAACGTTAAACGTTATATCGTTATACTACATAGCGTCATACGTTTTATCGTTATACTACATGACGTTATACGCTATAACGTAATAGTCCATAACGTTATACGTTATAACATAATCGTACATAACGTTATACGTTATATCGTAATACTACATAACGTTATACGTTATATCGTTATACTATATAACGTTATACGTTATATCGTGTTACCACATAACGTTATACGTTATAACGTAATAGTACATAACTTTATACGTTATAACATAATAGTACATAACGTTATACGTTATAACCTAATGCTACATAACGTTATACCTTATATCGTAATACTACATAACGTTATACGTTATAACACAATAGTACATAACGTTATACGTTATAACCTAATGCTACGAAACGTTATACGTTATATCGTAATACTACATAACGTTATACGTTATAACACAATAGTATATAACGTTATACGTTATAAAGTAATGCTACATAAGGTTATACGTCTTATCGTAATACTACATAACGTTATACGTTATAACACAATAGTACATAACGTTATACATTATAACCTAATGTTACATAACGTTATACGTTATATCGTTATACTATACAACGTTATACGTTTTATCGATATACTATATAACGTTATACGTTTTATCGTTATACTACATAACGTTATACGCTATAACGTAATAGTACATAACGTTATACGTTACAACATAACAGTACATAACGTTATACGTTATAACATAACAGTACATAACGTTATATGTTATAACTTAATGCTACATAACGTTATACGTTATATCGTAATACTACATATCGTTATACGTTATATCGTTATACTACATAGCGTCATACGTTTTATCGTAATGCTACATAACGTTATACGCTATAACGTAATAGTACATAACCTTTTACGTTATAACAAAGTAGTTCATAACGTTATACGTTATAACCTAATGCTACATAACGTTATACGTTATATCGTTATACTACATAACGATATACGTTATA
>NW_025217447.1:0-1197 GCF_014825855.1 Bombus pyrosoma | reverse complement strand
TATGTTATATCGTAATACTACATATCGTTATACGTTATAACGTAATTTCATATAACGTTATACGTTATAACGTAATACTATATAACGTTAAACGTTATAACGTAATAGTATATAACGTTATACGTTATAACGTAATACTACATAATGTTATACGTTTTAACGTAATGCTACATAAAGTTATATGTTATATCGTAATACTGCATAACGTTATACGCTATATCGTAATTCCACAGAACTTTATACGTTATAACGTATTACCATATAACGTTATACCTTATAACGTAATACTACATAACGTTATACGTTAAAACGTAATACTACATAACGTTATACGTTATAACGTAATACTATATAACGTTAAACGTTATAACGTAATAGTATATAACGTTATACGTTATAACGTAATACCATGTAACGTTATACGTTATAAGGTAATAGTATATAACGTTGTTCGTTATAACGTAATAGTATATAACGTTATACGTTATAACGTAATACCATGTAACGTTATACGTTATAATGTAATACTATATAACGTTAAACGTTATGTCGTAATACTACATAACGTTATACGTTATAACGTAATGCTACATTACGTTATATGTTATATTGTATTACTACATAACGCTATACGTCATATCGTAAAACTACATAACGTTATACGTTATAGCGTATTACCATATAACGTTATACCTTATAACGTAATACTACATAACGTTATACGTTAAAACGTAATACTACATAACGTTATACGCTATATCGTAATACCACATAACGTTATACCTTAAAAAGTAATACTACATAACGTTATACGTTATAACGTAATACTATATAACGTTAAACGTTATAACGTAATACTACATAACGTTATACGTTAAAACGAAATACTATATAACGTTAAACGTTATAACGTAATAGTATATAACGTTATACGTTATATCGTAATACCACATAACGTTATACGTTAAAACGTATTACCATATAACGTTATACGTTACAACGTAATACAACATAACGTTATACGTTTTAACATAATGCTACATAACGTTATACGTTATAACGTAATGCTACATAACGTTATACGCTATATCGTAATACCACATAACGTTATACGTTAAAAAGTAATACTACATAACGTTATACGCTACATCGTAATACCACATAACGATATACGTTAAAAAGTAATACAACATAACG
>NW_025217446.1:0-1197 GCF_014825855.1 Bombus pyrosoma | reverse complement strand
TATGTAGCATAACGTTATAACGTATAACGTTATGTAGCATTGCGATATGACGTATAACGTTATGTAGCATTATGATATAACGTATAACGTTATGTAGCATTACGATATATGGTATAACGATATGTAGTATTAAGATATAACGTAAAACGTTAAGTACTATTGCGTTATAACTATTAACGCTATGAAGTATTACCTTATAACGTATAACGTTATATAGTATTACGATATGACGTATATCGTTATGTAACATGACGATATAACGTATAAAGTTATGTATCATTACGTCATGACGTACAACGTTATATAGTATTACGATATAACGTATAACGATATGTAGTATTACGATATAACTTATAACGCAATTTTGTACTACGTTATAACGTAAAACGTTATATGGTATTACGACGTAACGTATAACGATATATGGTATTACGACATAACGTATAACGTTATGTAGCATTACGTTAGAACGTATAACGACATATGGTATTATGATATAACGTATAACGGTATGTAGTATTACAATATAACGTATAACGACATACGGTATTACGATACTACGTATAACGTTATATAGTATTACGATATAACGTATAAGGTTATGTAGCATTACGAATAACGTATAACGATATATGGTAATACGTTATAGCGTATAACGTTATGTGTCATTACGATATAACGTATAACGTTATATAGTATTACGATATAACGTATAACGTTATGTAGCATTACGATATAACGTATAACGTTATGTAGGATTGCGATATATCGTATAACGATATGTAGTGTTAAGATGTAATGTAAAACGTTATGTACTATTACGTTATAACGATTAACGCTGTGTAGTATTACCTTATAGCGTATAACGTTATATAGTATTACAGTATAACGTATAACGTTATGTAGCATTACGGTACAACGTATAACGTTATGTAGTATTCTGATATAACGTATAACGTTATATGGTAACACGTTATATCGTACAACGTTATGTAGCATTACGATATAACGTATAACGTTATGTAGCATTACGATATAACGTATAACGTTATGTAGCATTACGATATACCGTATAAAGTTATGTATCATTACGTCATGACGTATAACGATATATGGTATTACGATATAACGTATAACGTTATGTAGCATTACGATATAACGTATAACGTTATGTAGCATTACGTTATAGCGTATAAC
>NW_025217445.1:0-1197 GCF_014825855.1 Bombus pyrosoma | reverse complement strand
TACGTTAAAACGTAATACCTCATATCGTTATACGTTATATCGTAATACCACATATCGTTATACGTTATATCGTAATACCATATAACGTTATACGTTACAACGTAATACCACATATCGTTATACGTTATATCGTAATACCATATAACGTTATACGTTATATCATAATACTATATAACTTTATACGCTACATTGTAATACTCTATGACGTTATACGTTATATTGTAATGCTATATGACGTTATACGTTACATGATAATACTATATAACGTTATACGTTATATCGTAATACCATATATCGTTATACGTTATAACGTAATATTATATAACGTTATACGTTTTATTGTAATTCTATAAAACGTTATACGTTATATCATAATACTATATAACGTTATACGTTATATCATAATACTATATAGCTTTATACGTTATATTGTAATACTATATGACGTTATACGTTATATTATAATACTAAATAACGTTATACGTTAAAACGTAATACCACATATCGTTATACGTTATATCGTAATACCACATATCGTTATGCGTTATATCGTAATACCATATAACGTTATACGTTATATCGCAGTACCATATAACGTTATATGTTATATCGTAATACTATATAACGTTATACGTTACATGATAATACTATATAACGTTATACGTTATATCGTAATACCATATATCGTTATACGCTATATCGTAATATTATATAACGTTGTACGTTTTATTGTAATACTATAAAACGTTATACGTTATATCATAATACTATATAACGTTATACGTTATATCATAATACTATATAACTTTATATGCTATATTGTAATACTATATGACGTTATACGTTATATTATAATACTATATAACGTTATACGTTAAAACGTAATACCACATATCGTTATACGTTATATCGTAATACCACATATCGTTATACGTTATATCGTAATACCATATAACGTTATACGTTATATCATAATACTACTTAACGTTATATGTGAAAACGTAATACCCCATATCGTTATACGTTATATCGTAATACCATATAACGTTATACGTTTTATCGTAATACCATATAACGTTATACGTTATATCGTAATAGTATATAACGTTATAAGTTATATCGTAATACTACATGACGTTATACGTTATATCATAATATTCTATAACGTTATACGTTATAACGTAATACCATATAACG
>NW_025217444.1:0-1198 GCF_014825855.1 Bombus pyrosoma | reverse complement strand
CCATATAGCGTTATACGTTATATCGTAATACCATATAACGTTTTACGTTATATCGTAATACCATATAACGTTATTCATTACAAAATAATACCACATATCGTTATACGTTATATCGTAATACCATGTAACGTTATACGTTATATCATAATACTACTTAACGTTATACTTTATAATGTAATACCACATATCGTTATACGTTTTTTCGTAATAGCATATAACGTTATACGTTATATCGTAATACCATATAACGTTGTACGTTATATCGTAATACCATACAACGTTATACGTTATATCGTAATACCATATAACGTTATACGTTATATCGTAATACCATATAACGTTATACGTTATATCGTAATACCATATAACGTTATTGATTACAAAGTAATACCACATACCGTTATACGTTATATCGTAATATCATATAACGTTATACGTTATATCGTAATACTATATAACGTTATATGTTATATCATAATACTATATAACGTTGGACGTTATAACGCATATAATACCACATATCGTCATACGCATTATCGTAAAACCATATAACGTTATACGTTATATCGTAATACCATATAACGTTATACGTTATACCATAATACTATATAACGTTATACTATATATCATAATACTATATAACGTTATACGTTACATCGTAATACCATATAACGTTATACGTTATATCGTAATACCATATAACGTTATTGATTACAACGTAATACCGCATATCGTTATACGTTATATCGTAATACTATATAACGTTATACGTTATATCATAATACTATATAACGCTATAAGTTATATCATAATACTATACAACGTTATACGTTATAACGTAATACCACATATCGTTATACGTTATATCATAATACTATATAACGTTATACATTATATCATAATACTATATAACTTTATGAGTTATATAATAATACTATACAACGTTATACGTTATAACGTAATACCACATATCGTTATACGTTATATCGTAATACCATATAACGTTACACGTTATATCATAATACTACTTAATGTTATACTCTATAATGTAATACCACATATCGTTATACGTTATATCGTAATACCATATAACGTTATACGTTATATCATAATACTACTTAACGTTATACTCTATAATGTAATACCACATATCGTTATACGTTATATCGTAATACCATATAACGTTATACGTTATATC
>NW_025217443.1:0-1199 GCF_014825855.1 Bombus pyrosoma | reverse complement strand
CATAACGATATACGTTATAACGTAATACTACATAACGTTGTACGTTATACCGTGTTACTATATAACGTTATACGTTATAACGTAATGCTATATAACGTTATACGATATATCATAATGCTACATAACGTTATACGTTATGCCGTAATGCTACATAACGTTATACGTTATATCGTAATGCTACATAACGTTATACGTTATACCGTGATACTATATAACGTTGTACGTTATAACGTAATGCTATATAACGTTATACGATATATCATAATGCTACATAACGTTGTACGTTATAACGTAATACTATATAGCGATATGCGTTACAACGCAATAATACATAACGTTATACGTTACGGCGCAATGCTATATAACGTTATACGTTATACCGTAATGCGACATAACGTTATACGTTATAACGTAATACTATAGAACGTTATACGTTATAACGTAATGCTACATAACGTTATACGTTATAACGTAATACTACATAACGTTATACGTTATACCGTGATACTATATAACGTTATACGTTATAACGTAATGCTATATAACGTTATACGATATATCATAATGCTACATAACGTTGTACGTTATAACGTAATACTATATAGCGATATGCGTTACAACGCAATAATACATAACGTTATACGTTACGGCGCAATAATACATAACGTTATACGCTATAACGTAACACTATATAACGTTATACGTCATGACGCAATGCTATATAACGTTATAAGATACAACGCAATAATACATAACGTTATACGTTATACCGTAATTCTACATAACGTTATACGTTATACCGTGTTACTATATAACGTTATACGTTATAACGTAATGCTATATAACGTTATACGTCATATGGTAATGCTACATAACGTTATACGTTATAACGTAATACTACATACCTTTATACGTCATACCGTGTTACTATATAACGTTATACGTTATAACGTAATGCTATATAACGTTATACGATATATCATAATGCTACATAACGTTATACGTTATAACGTAATACTATATAGCGATATGCGTTACAACGCAATAATACATAACGTTGTACGTTACGGCGCAATAATACACAACGTTATACGCTATAACGTAACACTATATAACGTTATACGTCATGACGCAATGCTATATAACGTTATAAGATACAACGCAATAATGCAAAACGTTATACGTTATATTGTAATACT
>NW_025217442.1:0-1199 GCF_014825855.1 Bombus pyrosoma | reverse complement strand
CTACATAACGTTATGCGTTATATCGTAATGCTACATAACGTTACACGTTCTAATGTAATGCTAAATAACGTTATACGTTATAACGTAATACTACATGACGTTATACATTATGACGTAATGCCATATAACGTTATACGTTATAACGTAAAGCTACATAACGTTATACGTTATAACGTAATGCTACATAACGTTATACGTTTTAACGTAATGCTACATAACGTTATACGTTACAACCTAATGCTACATAACGTTATACGTTATAACGTAAAGCTATATAATGTTATACGCCATATCGTAATGCTACATAACGTTATACGTTATATCGTAATGCTACATAACGTCATACGCTATATCGTAATACTACATAACGTCATACGTAATATCGTAAAGCTATGTAACGGTATACGTTATAATGTATTACCATATAACGTTATACGATATAACGTAATACTACATAACGTTATACGTTATAACGTATTACCATATAACGCTTTACGTTATAACGTAAAGCTACATAACGTTATACGTTATAACGTAATGCTACATAACGTTATACGTTATAACGTAATACTACATGTCGTTATACATTATGACGTAACGCTACATAACGATATACGGTATAACGTAATGCTACATAACGTTATACGTTAAAACGTATTACCATATAATGTTATACGTTATAACGTAAAGCTGCATAACGTTATACGCTATAACGTAATACTACATAACGTTATACGTTATATCGTAATACTACATAACGTTATACGGTATAACGTATTACCATATAACGTTATACCTTATAACGTAAAGCAACATAACGATATACGGTATAACGTAATGCTACATAACGTTATACGTTATAACGTGTTACCATATAACGTTATACGTTATAACGTAATACTACATAACGTTAAACGATATATCGTAAATCTACATAACGTTATACGTAATATCGTAATACTACATAACGTTATACGGTATAACGTTTTACCATATAACTTTATACGATATAACGTAATACTGCATAACGTTATACGTTATATCGTAAAGCTACATAACGTTATACGTAATATCGTAATACTACATAACGTTATACGTTATAACGTATTACCATATAACGTTATACGATATAACGTAATACTACATAACGTTATACGTTATATCGTAATGCTACATAACGTTATACGTTATATCGTAAA
>NW_025217441.1:0-1199 GCF_014825855.1 Bombus pyrosoma | reverse complement strand
ACGTTATAACGTATAACGTTATGTAGATATATATTATAACGTATAACGTTACGTAGCATTACGTTATAACGTATAACGTTATGTAGATATATATTATAACGTATGACGTTATGTAGCATTACGTTATAACGTATAACGTTAAAAGAGTATTACGTTATAACGTATAACGTTATATGGTATTAGGATGTAACGTATAACGCAATGTAGCATTACGTTATAACGTATAACATTACGTAGATATATGTTATAACGTATAACGTTATGTAGCATTACGTCATAACGTATAACATTATGTAGATATATGTTATATTGTAAAACGTTATGTAGTATTACGTTATAACGTATAACGTTATTACATATTACGATATAACGTATAACGTTATGTAGTATTACGTTATAACGTATAACGTTATCTAGTATTACGTTATAACGTGTAACGTTATGTAGATATATGTTATAACGTATCACGTTATGTAGCATTACGTTATAACGTATTACGTTATGTAGGATATGTTACAACGTATAACGTTATACAGTGTTACGATACAACGTATAACGTTATGTAGTATTACGTTATAACATATAACGATATGTAGTCTTACGATATAACGTATAACGTTATGTAGTATTACGTCATAACGTATAACGTTATGAGGCATTACGATATAACGTATAACGTTATGTAGATATATATTATAACGTATAACGTTATGTAGCATTACGTTATAACGTACAACGTTAAAACAGTATTACGTTATAACGTATAACGTTATATGGTATTAGGATGTAACGTATAACGTAATGTAGCATTACGTTATAACGTATAACATTATGTAGATATATGTTATATTGTAAAACGTTAAGTAGTATTACGTTATAACGTATAACGTTATGACATACTACGATATAACGTATAACGTTATGTAGTATTACGTTATAACGTATAACGTTATAGGGTATTAGGATGTAACGTATAACGTAATGTAGCATTACGTTATAACGTATAACGTTATGTAGATATATATTATAACGTATAACGTTATGTAGCATTACGTTATAACGTATAACGTTATGTAGATATATGTTATATGGTATGGCGATATGTAGTATTACGATATAACGTATAACGTTATGTAGCATTACGTTATAACGTATAACGTTATGTAGATATATATTATAACGTATAACGTTAAAAAAGT
>NW_025217440.1:0-1199 GCF_014825855.1 Bombus pyrosoma | reverse complement strand
TAACGTTATACGTTATATCGTAATGCTACATTACATTATACATTATATCGTAATGCTACATTACATTATACGTTATATCGTAATACTAGATATCGTTATACGTTATATCGTAATGCTACATAACGTTATACGTTATATCGTAGTACTATATAGCGTTACACGATATAATGTGATACCACATAACGTTATACGTTATAACTTATTATTACATATCGTTATATGCTATATCGTAAAACGACATAACATTTTACGATATATCGTAATACTAGATATCGTTATACGTTATATCGTAATACTACATATCGTTATACGTTATAACGTATTACCGTATAACGTTATCCGTTATATCGTAATACTACATAACGTTATACGTTATATCGTAATGCTATATAACGTTATACGTTATAACGTAACACTACATAACGTTATACGTTATAACGTAATACTATATAACGTTATACGTTATATCGTAATGCTATATAACGATATACGTTATAACGTAATACTATATAACGTTATATGTTATATCGTAATGCTACATTACATTATACGGTATATCGTATTACTATATAGCGTTACACGTTATAATGTAATACCACATAACGTTATACGTTATAACGTATTATTACATATCGTTATATGCTATATCGTAAAACTACATAAGGTTATACGGTATATCGTAATGATAGATAACGTTATACGTTATATCGTAATACTACATATCGTTATACGTTATAACGTATTACCATATAACGTTATACATTATATCGTAATACTATATAGCGTTACACGATATAATGTAATACCACATAACGTTATACGTTGTAACGTATTATTACATATCGTTATATGCTATATCGTAAAACAACATTACGTTATACGATATATCGAAATGCAAGATAACGTTATACGTTATATCGTAATACTACATAACGTTATACGTTATAACGTATTATTACATATCGTTATATGCTGTATCGAAAAACTACATAACGTTATACGTTATATCATAATGCTAGATAACGTTATACGTTATAACGTAACACTACATAACGTTATACGTTATACCGTAATACTATATAACGTTATACGTTATATCGTAATGCTACATAGCGTTATACGTTATAACGTAGTACTACATAACGTAATACGCTATAACGTAATGCTACACAACGTTAAACGTTATATCGTAACACTAC
>NW_025217439.1:0-1199 GCF_014825855.1 Bombus pyrosoma | reverse complement strand
ACGTTATAACGTATAACGTTATGTAGCATTACGTTATAACGTAGATCGTCATGTAGTATTACGCTATAACATATAACGTTACGTAGTATTAGGTTATAACGTATAACGTTATGTAGCATTACGATATAACGTATAACATTATGTAGCATTACGATATAACGTATATCGTTATGTAGTATTACGTTGAAACGTATAACCTCATGTAGTATTACGTTATAACGTATAACGTTATGTAGCATTGTGTTATAACGTATGACGCTTTGTAGCATTACGTTATAACATATAACGTTATGCAGCATTACGATATAATGTATATCGTTATGTAGTATTACGTTATAACGTATAGCGTCATGTAGTATAACGTTAAAACGAATAACGATATGTAGCATTACGTTATAACGTATATCGCTATGTAGCTTTACGTTACAACGTATAACGTTATGTAGTATTACGATATAACGTATAACGTTATATGGTATTACGACATAACGCTATGTAGCATTACGTTATAACGTATCATGTTATATGGTATTATGATATAACGTATAACGTTATGTAGCATTACGTTATAACGTATCATGTTATATGGTATTACGATATAACGTATAACGTTATGAACCATTATGTTATAACGTATAACGTTATGTAGCATTACGATATAACGTATAAAGTTATATAGTGTTACGATATAACGTTTAACGTTCTAGGTATTACGTTATAACGTATAACGTTATGTAGCATTACGATATAACGTATAACGTTATATAGTATTACGATATAACGTTTAACGTTATACGGTATTACGTTATAACGTATAACGTTCTATGGTATTACTTTATAACGTACAACGTTATGTAGCATTACGTTATAACGTATATCGTTATGTAGTATTACGTTGTAACGTATAACGTCATGTAGTATTACGTTATAGCGTATACCGTTATGTAGCATTATGTTATAACGTATAACGATCTATGGTATTACGTTATAATGTGTAACATTATATGGTATTACGATATAACGTATAACGTTATATAGTATTACGATATAACGTTTAACGTTATATGGTATTACGTTAAAACGTATACCGTTATGTAGTATTACGTTGTAACGTATAACGTCATGTAGTACAACGATATAACGTATAACGTTATGTAGCATTACGTTATAACGTATCACGTTATACGGTATTATGATAT
>NW_025217438.1:0-1199 GCF_014825855.1 Bombus pyrosoma | reverse complement strand
GGTATAACGTATAACGTTATGTAGCATTACAATATAACGTATAACGTTATATAGCATTGCGTTATGACGTATAACGTTCTATAGTGTTACGTTATAGCGTATATCGTTATGTTGTATTACGTTATAACGTATAACGTTATGTAGCATTACGGTATAACGTATAACGTTATGGAGCATTATGATATAACGTATAACGTTATAAAGCATTGCGTTATGACGTATAACGTTATATAGCATTGCGTTATAACGTATAACGTTTTGTAGCATTACGGTATAACGTATAACGTTATGTAGTATTACGTTATAACGTGTAACGTTATATAGTGTTATGTTATAGCGTATAACGTTAAGTAGCATTACGGTATAACGTATAACGTTATATAGCATTACGGTATAATGTATAACGTTATATAGTATTACGTTATACCGTATAACGATATGTAGCATTACAATATAACGTATAACGTTATGTAGTATTACGTTATAACGTATAACGTTATGTAGCATTACGGTATAACGTATAACGTTATATAGCATTGCGTTATGACGTATAACGTTATATAGCATTACGCTTTAACGTATAACGTTATGTAGCACTATGATATAACGTATAACGTTATATAGCATTGCGTTAATCGTATTACGTTATGTAGTATTACGTTATAACGTATAACGTTATTTAGCATTACGGTATAACGTATAACGTTATATAGTGTTACGTTATAGCGTATAACGTTATGTAGTATGACGTTATAACGTATAACGTTATGTAGTATTACGTTATAACGTATAACGTTATGTAGCATTACGGTATAACGTATAATGTTATACAGCATTGCGTTATAACGTATAGCGTTATGTAGCATTACGGTATAACTTATAACGTTACGTAGCATTAGGGTATAACGTATAACGTTATGTAGTATTACGTTATAACGTATAACGTTATGTAGCATTACGTTATAACGTATAACGTTGTGTAGCAGTACGATATAACGTACAACATTATGTACCATTACGGTATAACGTATACCGTTATGTAGCATTACAATATAACGTATAAAGTTATGTAGTGTTACGTTATAACGTATAACGTTATATAGCATTGCGTTATGACGCATAACGTTATATAGCATTACGTTTTAACGTATAACGTTATGTAGCACTATGATATAACGTATAACGTTATGTAGCATTAC
>NW_025217437.1:0-2430 GCF_014825855.1 Bombus pyrosoma | reverse complement strand
ATGTAGTATTTCCATATAACGTTTAAGGATATGTAGTATTACAATATAACGTATAACATTGGGTACTATTACTATATAACATATAACGTTATGTAGTATTACGATATAACGTATAACGATATGTAGTATGACGATATAACGTATAACGTTATATGCTAATACGATATAACGTATAACGTTATGTAGCATTACGATATAACGTATAACGTTATGTAGCATTACGTTATAACGTATAACGCTATGTAGTATTACCTTATAACGTATAACGTTATATTGTATTAGAATGTAACGTATAACGTTATGTAGCATTACGATATAACGTATAACGTTATGTAGTATTACCATATAACGTTTACGGATATGTAGTATTACGATATAACGTATAACATTGGGTACTATTACTATATAACATATAACGTTATGTAGTATTACGATATAACGTATAACGATATGTAGTATGACGATATAACGTATAACGTTATATGCTAATACGATATAACGTATAACGTTATGTAGCATTACGATATAACGTATAACGTTATGCAGCATTACGATATAACGTATAACGTTATGTAGTATTACGTTATAACGTATAACGATATGTAGTATTACGATATAACGTATAACGACATGTAGTATTAAGATATAACGTATAACGTTATGTATTATTACGTTATAACGTATAACGCTGTGTAGTATTACCTTATAACGTATAACGTTATATTATATTAGAATGTAACGTGTAACGTTATGTAGCATTACTATATAACGTATAACGTTATGTAGTATTACCATATAACGTTTAAGGATATGTAGTATTACGATATAACGTATAACATTGGGTGCTATTACTATATAACATATAACGTTATATAGTATTACGATATAACGTATAACGATATGTAGTATGACGATATAACGTATAACGTTATATGCTAATACGATATAACGTATAACGTTATGTAGCCTTACGATATAACGTATAACGTTATGTAGCATTACGATATAACGTATAACGCTATGTAGTATTACGTTATAACGTATAACGATATGTAGTATTACGATATAACGTATAACATTGGGTACTATTACTATATAACATATAACGTTATGTAGTATTACCTAATAACGTGTAACGTTATGTAGTACGACGATATAACGTATGACGTTATATGGTAATACGATATGACGTATAACGCTATGTAGTATTACCTTATAACGTATAACTTTATATAGTATTACGATATATCGTATAACGTTATGTAGCAATACGATATAACGTATAACGTTACTTAGTACAACGTTATAGCGTATAACGTTATGTAGCATTACGATATAACGTATAACGCTATGTGCTATTACGTTATAACGTATAACGCTATGTAGTTTTACCATACAACTCATAACGTTATGTAGTATTCCCTTATAACGTATAACGTTATGTAGTATAACGTTATAACGCATGACGCTATGTAGTATTACCTAATAACGTGTAACGTTATGTAGTACGACGATATAACGTATGACGTTATATGGTAATACGATATGACGTATAACGCTATGTATTATTACCTTATAACGTATAACTTTATACAGTATTACGATATAATGTATAACGATATGTAGTATTAAGATATAACGTATAACGTTATGCACTATTACGTTATAACGTATAACGTTATGTAGTATAACGTTATAACGCATAAGGCTGTGTAGTATTACCTAATAACGTGTAATGTTATGTAGTACGACGGTATAACGTATAACGTTATGTAGTGTCACATTATAACGTGTAACGTTATGTAGTACTACGATATAAGGTACAACAATATATAGTATTACATTATAACGTATAACGCTATGTAGTATTACCTTATAACGTACAACTTTATATAGTATTACGATGTAACGTATAACTTTATGTAGCATTACGATATAACATATAACGATATGTAGTATTACGGTATAACGTATAACGTTATATGGTATAACGATATTACTTATAACTATATGTTGTATTACCATATAACGTATAACGTTATGTAGTAATACGATATAACGTATAACGTTGCTTAGTATCACGTAATAGCGTATAACGTTATGTAGCATTACGATATAACGTATAACGTTATGTGCTATTACGTTATAACGTATAACGTTATGTAGTATTACGTTATGATGTATAACGTTATATGGTATTACGATATAACGTATGACGTTATGTAGCAATACGATATAACATATAAGGATATGTAGTATTACGATATAATGTATGACATTATGTACTATTACGTTATATCTTATAACGTTATATAGTATTACGATATAACGTATAACGTTATGTAGCATTACGATATAGCGTATAAAGTTATGTAGCACAACGTTATAGCGTATAACGTTATGTAGTATTACGATAGAACGTATAACGTT
>NW_025217436.1:0-1199 GCF_014825855.1 Bombus pyrosoma | reverse complement strand
GATATAACGTATAACGTCATATAGCAATACGATATAACGTATAACGTTATGTGGTATTACGATATAACGTATAACGTCATATAGCAATACGATATAACGTATAACGCTATGTGATGTTACGATATGACATATGACGTTACATAGTATTACGTTATAACGTATAACGTCATATATCAATACGATATGACGTATAACGTTACATCGTATTACGTTATAACAAGTAACGTTATGTGGTACTACGATATAACGTATAACGTTATGTGGTGTTACGATATGACGTATAACGTTATATAGAATTACGTTATAACGTATAACGTTATGTGGTATTACGATATGACGTATAACGTAATGTAGTATTAGGATATAACGTATATCGTCATACAGCAATACGATATAACATATAACGTCATATAGCAATACGATATAGCGTATAACGCTATGTGATGTTACGATATGACATATGACGTTACATAGTATTACGTTATAACGTATAACGTCATATATCAATACGATATGACGTATAACGTTATATAGTATTACGCTATAACGTATAACGTTATGTGGTATTACGATATGACGTATAACGTTATATAGTATCACGATATAGCGTATAACGTCATATAGCAATACGATATAACGTATAACGCTATGTGGTGTTACAATATGACATATAACGTTACATAGTATTACGTTATAACGTATAACGTTATATATCAATACGATATGACGTATAACGTTACATCGTATTACGTTATAACGTATAACGTTATGTGGTATTACGATATGACGTATAACGTAATGTAGTATTAGGATATAACGTATATCGTCATATAGCAATACGATATAACATATAACGTCATATAGCAATACGATATAGCGTATAAAGTTATGTGGTGTTACGATATGACGTATAACGTTACATAGTATTACGTTATAACGCATAACGTCATGTGGTAATATGATATGACGCATATCGTAATGTAGTATTAGGATATAGCGGATAAAGTCATATAGCAATACGATATAACGTATATCGTTATGTCGTACTACCATATAACGTATAACGCTATGTGGTGTTACGATATGACATATAACGTTACACAGTATTACGTTATAACGTATAACGTTATGTGGTAGTACGATATGACGTATAACGTCATATAGCAATACGATATAACGTATAACGTTATGTGGTATTA
>NW_025217435.1:0-1200 GCF_014825855.1 Bombus pyrosoma | reverse complement strand
GAATATTCAGTTCAAGGTATCTCAGCCTCTATTGGTTATATGTCGCTAATTTGATGCGCTTTATGCTCTCCATGTGCTGCCTAATACGGAACACGATATCCGATTTTAGCTATGTGAACTCCGGTCTAGATTAAGACCAGCGTATTTCCAGGTTTGTATATACAAGCTTGTACATTCATGCGAACGTATCTCCGCTGCTTTTGGTGATATGTCGATAATTCGATGCGCGTTATACTCCACATATGCTGCGAAATACGTGGAATGACATCCGGTTTGCGCTATGTCAACTCTGGTCTAGGTCAAGATCAGCGTATTTCCACTTATGCATATTCAAGCTTGCATATTCATATGAACGTATCATAGCAGATATCGTTGATATGCGGAAAATTCGATGCGCTTTATACTCCCAATATGATGCGAAATACGTGGAGCGACATCGCGTTTGCACTCTGCCAAATCTTACCACTGCCAAATCCTGCGGATTTGCAGTATTGCACATTCGGGCTTCAATATTCATCTGCAAGTGTCTCCGCTGCTATTGGCGATACGTTGATAACTTGCCGCGATTTACACTTCCGACATGCTGCGAAATACGTGGAACGACATCCTGCTTGCCCTACGTCAACTCTGGTCAAGCTGGCGACCTGCGTAGTTACAGTTTTACACATTCTGTCTTAAATATTCAAATCAACGTATCTCCGCTCCTATTGATGAGGTGTCGATAATTCCGAGCGCATTATAGTCCACCTCTACTGCCACATACAGAGCACGACATACGGTTTGCGGTCTGCCCACTCTGGTATTTTTTAACACCAACGTCTTACCAGTTTTGCACATTGAAGCATGAATATTCATCTGAACGCATCTCCGCTGAAATTGGAGATATCTCGATAATTCGATGCGCGTCATACTCCCCATATGCTGCCTAATACGGAACACGATATCCGATTTGGGCTATGTCAACTCCGGTCTATGTTGAGACCAGCGTATTTCCAGTTTTATATATACAAGCTTGTATATTCATCCGAACGTATCTGCGCTGCTATTGTTGACGTATTGATAAATTGATGCGCATTATACCCCACGTATGCTGCCAAATACAGTGCACATCCTGCTGTGTACGCTATTTCATCTCTGAATCCGGTCAAATCCAATGTAATTACTGTTCTGCTTATTCAGGCTTGAATATTCTACTGAAGG
>NW_025217434.1:0-1200 GCF_014825855.1 Bombus pyrosoma | reverse complement strand
TTTTTAATTATCAATAGATTATTGTAATTATTTAATCTCGATTACACTTTTTTTAATCCTATGCACTAAAGCATATTAAATCTCTAGAATAAAATACATTTCTTATAATATTTAATAGATAAAATATCTACATGGGTTTTATAAAACTAGATTTCCGTAAAACTAAAGGTCAAATACTTTCCAACGAGCTAAAAGTTCGGCGGGGCAGCCAGCTACGCTTGTTAAAGCTTGCGACTCAGGAGGACAACGCCGTCGCGAGTTCGAATCTTCTCACCCCGGGATAAATTTGGAAAGGACGGAAAATCCAAAATCTCTCTTAAAAGTAATATACAACAGGCAAGAAGCTCCCTCCCCCTCGCCGTATGTTGTTAGGTGGTGTACTTTCTGAGAGTGCTTGGTAAAAGTGCTGCATGGTGTAAGCGCACATAGGGAACTCGCAATGGTAACCACGCCCCGCCCGTGGAGGTTTTAGCCGGTAAGAATCCGGCACTACCTACCTTCTATCGCCCTGTGCTCTTTAGGTTCCCCCTCACAGGGCGATATGAAGTAATAGGTGTCTATGAAGATTTCCTCCACGTAAAACAAAAAAAAAAAAAAATTTTTTTTAGTATGAAAAGAGAGACGTTTAGCATTCCCCTAGACAAGGATGGAACACATATATAAGGTAAGGCACTGTCGCCTTTCGGCGGCACTTACCATTTAAAAAATTTTCTTACATGGAACTATACACATATATTTCAGTATATTAATAGATCTATGTCGGTATTCCTTATAAAAAGGTACTAATTTATTTATATCAAAGAACTATTAGCTTAGCAGATATCTTTAATATTTTGTGAAATTAAATAGATGAAAGACAAGGAAAGACACAAAACAGTATTCTTCGTTCGCACTGTTTACATTGTTCTTGTCTTTCATACGTTAAAACTGATAATTCAAAGTTGAAATTAAACTAGTTACTAATTACAAATTAAAGTCAAACTAATAAAAAATAAAGGACCTTTGTTCAATCCCTCGTAACATGAATATTAGAATTACTGTCTTCAGTTAAACGAGACACCTATCAGAACTTGATCAAAGAAGAATTGAAAAAAAAGGTAGTGAAAGTAAATTTAAAAAACTGCTCGTTAATATTTACATTTACATTTAATGAAATTAATAGATAATGAGTTATTTTCCTTTCAGTTTTCCTTTATTTGT
>NW_025217433.1:0-1200 GCF_014825855.1 Bombus pyrosoma | reverse complement strand
TTATGACGTATAACGTTGTATAGCATTACGTTATGAGGTATAACGTTGTATAGTATTACGATATAGTGTATAACATTATATGGTATTACGATATAACATATAACGTTATATGTTACTACGATATAACGTATAACGTTATGCGGTATTACGATATAACATATAACGTTGTATAGTACTACGTTATGACGTATAACGTTGTGTAGTATTATGATATAACGTAATAGCATATAACGTTATGCGGTATTACGATATAACATATAACGTTATATAGTACTACGTTATGACGTATATAGTTTTATAGTATTACGTTGTAACGTATAACGATATATAGTATTACGTTATAACGTATAACGACATATAGTACCACGTTATGACTTATGACGTTATATATACTACGTTATGACGTATAACGTACTGTAGTATTATGATATAACGTATAACGTTTTATAGTATTACGTTGTAACGTATAACGATATATAGTATTACGTTATAACGTATAACGACATATAGTACTACGTTATGAAGTAAAACGTTGTGTAGTATTATGATATAGCGTATAACGTTATATGTTACTATGATATAGCGCATAACGTTGTACGGTATTACGATATAACATATAACGTTATGTGGTATTACGATATAACGTATAACGTTATATAGTATTACGTTATGACGTATAACGTTATATAGTATTACGTTATGACGTATAACGTTGTGCAGTATTATGATATAACGTATAACGTTACATGTTTCTACGATACGGCATATAATGTTATACGGTATTACGATAAATCATATAACGTTATATAGTACTACGTTATGACGTATAACATTCTGTAGTATGATGATATAACGTATAACGTTATATAGTACTACGATATGACGTATAACGTTGTATCGTATTACGTTATGACGTATAACGTTGTGTAGTATTATGATAAAACGTATAACGTTACATGCTATTACGATGTAGCGTATAACGTTATACGGTATTACGATATAACATATAACGTTATATAGTACTATGCTATGACGTATAACGATCTGTAGTATGATGATATAACTTTTAACGTTATATAGTACTACTTTATGACGTAAAACGATGTGTAGTATTATGATGCAACGTATAACGTTACATGGTATGACGTTATATCGTATAACCTTATACAGCATTACGATATAACGTATAACGTTATATAG
>NW_025217432.1:0-1200 GCF_014825855.1 Bombus pyrosoma | reverse complement strand
ATATCGTAAAGCTACATAACGTTATACGTAACATCGTAATACTACATAACGTTATACGGTATAACGCAGTGCTACATAACGTTATACGTTATAACCTAATGCTACATAACCTTATACGTGAGAACGCAATGCTACGTAACGTTATGCGATATATCGTAATACTACATAACGTTAAACGATATATCTTAATACTACATGACGTTATACGTTATATCGTAAAGCTACATAACGATATACGTAATATCGTAATACTACATAACGTTATACGGTATAACGTTTTACCATATAACGTTATACGATATAACGTAATACTACATAAGGTTAAACGATATATCGTAATACTACATAACGTTATACGTTATATCGTAAAGCTACGTAACGGTATACGTTATAATGTATTACCATATAACGTTACATGTTATAACGTAATACTACACAACGTTATACGTCATAACGTAATGCTGCATATGGTTATACGTTATAACGTATTGCCATATAACGTTATACGTTATAACGTAGTACTACACAAGGTTATACGTTACAACGTAATGCTACATAACGTTATACGTTATATCGTAATGCTACAGAACCTTATACGTTATAAGGTAATGATACATAACGTTATACGTTATATCGCAATACTACATAACGTTATGCGATATATCGTAATACTACATAAGGTTAAACGATATTTCGTAATACTACATAACGTTATACGTTATATCGTAAAGCTACATAACGTTATACGTAATATCGTAATACTACATAACGTTATATGTTATAACGTATTACCATATAACGTTATACGATATAACGTAATACTACATAAGGTTAAACGATATATCGTAATACTACATAACGTTATACGTTATATCGTAAAGCTACATAACGTTATACGTAATATCGTAATACTACATAACGTTATACCTTATAACGTATTACCATATAACGTTATACGATATAACGTAATACTACATAACGTTATACGTTATATCGTAATACTACATAACGTTATACGTTATAACGTATCACCATATAACGTTATACGTTACTACGAAATACTTCATAGCGTTATACGTTATAACGTTATACTACATATGGTTATACGTTATATCATAATGCTACATAACGTTATACGTTATATCGTAATGCTACATAACGTTATACGTTATAACGTATTACCATATAACGTTATACGTT
>NW_025217431.1:0-1200 GCF_014825855.1 Bombus pyrosoma | reverse complement strand
TTATACGCTATATCGTAATAATACATAACGTTATACGTTATATCGTAATGCTACATAACGTTATACGTTATATCGTAATACTACATAACGTTATACGTTATATCGTAATGCTACACATCGTTATACGTTATATCGTAATGCTACATAACGTTATTCGTTATATCGTAATGCTACATAACGTTATACGTTATGACGTAATGTTACATAACGTTATACGTTATATCGTAATGATACATAACGTTATACGTTATATCGTAATACTACATAACGTTATACGTTATATCGTAATGCTACACATCGTTATACGTTATATCGTAATGCTACATAACGTTATACGTTATGACGTAATATTACATAACGTTATACGTTATATCGTAGTGCTACATAACGTTATACGTTATATCGTAGTGCTACATAACGTTATACGTTATATCGTAAAGCTACATAACGTTATACGTTATATCGTAATGATACATAACGTTATACGTTATATCGTAATGATACATAACGTTATACGTTATATCGTAATGCTACATAACGTTATACGTTATATCGTAATGCTACACATCGTTATACGTTATATCGTAATGATACATAACGTTATTCGTTATATCGTAATGCTACACATCGTTATACGTTATATCGTAATGCTACACTTCGTTATACGTTATATCGTAATGCTACATAACGTTATTCGTTATATCGTAATGCTACATAACGTTATACGTTATGACGTAATATTACATAACGTTATACGTTATATCGTAGTGCTACATAACGTCATACGTTATATCGTAGTGCTACATAACGTTATACGCTATATCGTAATGCTACATAACGTTATACGTTATATCGTAATGCTACACATCGTTATACGTTATATCGTAATGATTCATAACGTTATACGATATATCGTAATGCTACATAACGTTATACGTTATATCGGAATGCTATACATCGTTATACGTTATATCGTAATGCTACATAACGCTATTCGTTACATCGTAATGCAACACATCGTTATACGTTATATAGTAATGCGACACATCGTTATACGTTATATCGTAACTATACATAACGTTATACGTTATATCGTAACGATACATAACGTTATACGTTATATCGTAATGATACATAACGTTATACGTTATATCGTAATAATACACAACGTTATACGTTATATCGTAATACTATATAATG
>NW_025217430.1:0-1200 GCF_014825855.1 Bombus pyrosoma | reverse complement strand
TACCGTACATCGTTATATGGTAATACGTTATGATGTATAACGTTCAGTAGTATTTCATTATAACGTATAACATTATGTATTATCACGCTATAACGTATATCGTTTTATGGTAATACGTTATAACGTATAACGTTCAGTAGTATTTCGTTATAACGTATAACCTTACGTAATATTACGTTATAACGTATATCGTTATATGGTAATACGATATAACTTATATCGTTATATGAAAGACACGTTATAACGTGAAATGTTATGTAGTATTACGTTATAACGTATAACATTATGTATTATTACGTTATAACGTATATCGTTATATAGTAATGCGTTATATCGAATAACGTTATGAAGTATTACGTTACATCGTATAACGTTATGTAGTATTACGTTATAACGTACAACGTTATATAGTATTACGTCATAACGTATAACGTTATGTATTATTACGTTATAACGTATATCGTTTTATGGTAATACGTTATAACGTATAACCTTATGTAATATTACGTTATAACGTATAACGTTCAGTAGTACTTCGTTACAACGTATAACTTTATATACTATTATGTTATAACGTATATAGTTATATAGTAATACGTTATAACGAACAACGTTCAGTAGTATTACGTTATAACGTTCATCGTTATATGGTAATACGTTATAACGAATATCGTTATATGAAAGATACGTTATAACGTGAAATGTTATGTAGTATTACGTTATAACGTATAACGTTATGTATTATTTCGTTATAACGTACATCGTTATATGGTAATACGTTATAACGTATATCGTTATAAGAAAAATACGTTATAACGTGAAATGTTATGTAGTATTACGTTATAACGTATAACATTATGTATTATTACGTTATAACGTATATCGTTATATAGTAATGCGTTATAACGAATAACGTTATGTATTATTACGTTATAACGTACATCGTTATATGGTAGTACGTTATACCGTATAACCTTATACATTATTACGTTATAACGCATATCGTTATATGGTAATACGTTATAACGTATATCGTTATATGCAAAATACGTTATAACGTGAAATGTTATGTAGTATTACGTTATAACGTATAACGTTATATACTATTACGTTACAACGTATAACGTTATATAGCATTACGTTATAACATATATCGTTATATAGTAATACGTTATAACGAACAACGTTATGTAGTATTAC
>NW_025217429.1:0-1201 GCF_014825855.1 Bombus pyrosoma | reverse complement strand
ATAACGTTGTTTGGTATAACGATATGACGTATAACAATATGTAGTATTACGTTATAAGGTATAACGTAGTGTAGTATTACGATAAAACGTATATCGTCATATAGCAATACGATATAACGTATAACGATATGAGGTGTTACGATATGACGTATAACGTTACGTGGTATTACGATCTAACGTATAACGTTATGTGGTATTACGATATGACGTATAACAATATGTAGTATTACGATATAAGGTATAACGTAATGTAGTATTAGGATAAAACGTATATCGTTATATAGCAATACGATATAGCGTATAACGTTATGAGGTGCTACGATATGACGTATAACGTTATGTGGTATTTCGATCTAACGTATAACGTTGTTTGGTATTACGATATAACGTATAACATTGTGTAGTATTACGATATAAGGTATAACGTTATAGAGTATTACGATATAACGTATAACGTTATGTGGTATTAGGATATAACGTATAACGTCATATAGCAATACGATATAACGTATAACGTTATGAGGTATTGCGATATAACGTATAACGTTATGTCGTATTGCGTTATAACGTATAACGTTATGTGGTATTACGATATAAGGTATAACGTTTGATAGTATTACGATATAATGTATAACGTTGTTTGGTATTACGATATGACGTATAACATTATATAGTATTACGTTATAAGCTATAACGTAATGTTGTACTAGGATATAACGTACATCATCACATAGCAGTACGATATAACGTATAACGTTATGAGGTGTTACGATATGACGTATAACGTTATGTGGTATTACGATATAACGTATAACGTTATGTGGTATTACATTATAACGTATAACGTTATGTGGTATTATGATATAAGGTATAACGTTATGTGGTATTACGATAGAACGTATAACGTTATGTGGTATTACGATATAATGTATAACGTTAAGTAGTACTGCGATATGACGTATATCGTAATGTACCATTCGAATATAACGTATATCGTCATATAGCAATACGATATAACGTATAACGTTATGTGGTATTACGATATATCGTTTAGGCTTGTATAGTATTACGTTATAGCGTATAACGTTATATAGTACTACGTTATAACGTATAACGTTATGTAGTACTGCGATATGAAATATAACGTAATGTAGTATTAGGATATAACGTATATCGTCATATAGCAATACGATAGAACGTA
>NW_025217428.1:0-1201 GCF_014825855.1 Bombus pyrosoma | reverse complement strand
ACGTTATGTAGTATCACGATATAACGTTATCATTATGTAGTATTACGATATAACGTATACCGTTATGTAGTATTATGATATAACGTATAACGTTATATGGTAATACTTTATAACGGTTAACGTTATGTGGTATAACGTTATAACGTATGACATAATGTAGTATTACTTTATAACGTATGACGTTATGTGGCATTACGATATAACGTATAACGTTATGTAGCATTAGGTTATAACGTATAACGTTGTGTACCATTATGTTATAACGTATAACGTTATGTAGTATTACGATATAACGTATAACGTTATGTAGCATTAGCTTATAACGTATAACGTTATGTACTATTATGTTATAACGTATAAGGTTATGTACTATTGAGTTATAAGGTATAACGTTACGTAGTATTACGATGTAACGTATAACGTTATGTAGCATTAGGTTATAACGTATATCGTTATGTACTACTGTGTTATAACGGATAACGTTATATACTATTGCGTTATAATGTATAACGTTACGTAGTATTACGATGTGACTTATAACGTTATGTAGCATTTGGTTATAACGTATAACGTTATGTAGTATCACGATATAACGTATAACGTTATGTAGCATTAGGTTATAACGTATAACGTTATGTACCATTATGTTATAACGTATAACGTTATGTAGTATTACGATATAACGTATAACGTTATGTAGCATTAGCTTATAACGTATAACGTTATGTACTATTACGTTATAACGTATAACGATATGTAGTATAACGATAATACGTATAACGTTATGTAGCATTAGGATATAACGTATAACGTTATGTAGTATAACGATAAAACGTATAACGTTATGTAGCATTAGGGTATAACGTATAACGTTATATAATAATGCGTTATAACGTATAACGTTATGTAGCATTACGATATAACGTATAACGTTATGTAGCATTAGGTTATAACGTATATTTTATGTACTATTACGTTATAACGTATAACGTTATGTACTATTGTGCTATAACGTATAACGTTATGTAGTATCACAATATAACGTATAACGTTATGTAGCATTAGGTTATAACGTATAACGTTATGTACCATTATGTTGTAACGTATAACGTTATGTAGTATTACGATATAACGTATAACGTTATGTAGCATTAGCTTATAACGTATAACGTTATGTACTATTATGTTATAACGTATAACG
>NW_025217427.1:0-1201 GCF_014825855.1 Bombus pyrosoma | reverse complement strand
TATAACGTTATGTAGTATTATGTTATAACGTAGAACGTTATATAGTGTTACGTTACAACGTATATCGTTATGTAGTATTACGTTAAAACGTATAACGTTATGTAGTGTTACGTTACAACGTATAACGATATATAGCATTACGTTATAACGTGTAACATTATATAGTATTACGTTATAACGTACAGCGTTATGTAGTATTAAGTTATAACGTACAGCGTTATGTATTATTACGCTATAACCTATACCATTATGTATTATTACGTTACATCGTATAACGTTATGTAGTATTACAATATAACGTATAACGTTATATAGTACTACCTTATGACGTATAACGTTATATAGTGATACGTTATAACCTATAACGTTATGTAGTATTATGTTATAACGTAGAACGTTATATAGTGTTACGTTATAACGTATAACGTTATGTAGTATTACGTTGTAACGTATAAAGCTATGTAGTATATCGTTATAAGGTATAAAGTTATATAGTATTACGTTATAACGTATAACGCTTTGTAGTATTACGTTATAACGTATAACGTTATGTAGTATAATGATATAACGTATAATGTTAGGTAGTATTACGTTATAACGTATAAGGTTATGTAATATTACGTTATAACGTATAACGTTATGTAGTATTACGTTATAACGTATAAGGTAATGTATTATTACGTTATAACGTATACCGTTATGTAGTATTACGTTAAAACGTATAACGTTATGTAGCATAATGATATAACGTATAATGTTAGGTAGTATTACGTTACAAGTTATAACGTTATGTACTATTACTTTATAACATATAAATATATGTAGTGTTACGATATAACATATGACGGTATGTAGTATAATGTTATAACGTATAACGTTATGTATTGTTACGACACAACGTACAACGTTATATAGAATTACGTTATAACGTATAACGATATATAGTATTACGGCATAACGTATAACTTTGTATAGCATTACGTTACAATGTATAACGTTATATAGTATTACGTTATAACGTATAAAGTTATGTAGCATATCGTTATAAGGTATAAAGTTGTATAGTACTACGTTATAACGTATAATGTTATATAGTGATACGTTATAACGTATAACGTTATGTAGTATTATGTTATAACGTAGAACGTTATATAGTGTTACGTTATAACGTATAACGTTACGTAGTATTACGTTATAACGT
>NW_025217426.1:0-2431 GCF_014825855.1 Bombus pyrosoma | reverse complement strand
TATTACGTTATGTAGTATTACGTTATAACGTATAACGTTATATAGTATTACGTTATAACGTATAACGTTATATAGAATTACGGTATAGCGTATAACGTTATGTAGCACTATTATATAACGTATAACGTTATATAGCATTACGTTATAAAGTATATCGTTATATAGTATTACGTTATAACGTATAACGTTATGTAGCATTACGATATAACGTATTACGTTATGTAGTATTACGTTATAACGTATGACGTTATATAGTATTACGTTATAACGTATAACGTTATGTAGCATTACGATATAACGTATTACGTTATGTAGTATTACGTTATAACGTATGACGTTATGTAGCATTACGATATAACGTATAACGTTTTGCAGTATTACGTTATAACGTATAACGTTATGTAGCATTACGGTATAACGTATAACGTTATGTAGCACTATTATATAACGTACGACGCTATATAGCATTACGTAATAACGTATAACGTCATATAGTATTACGTTATAATGTATAACGTTATGTAGTATTACGATATAAAGTATAACGTCATATAGTATTACGTTATAACGTATAACATTATGTAGTATTGCGATATAAAGTATATCGTTATGTAGCATTACAATATAACGTATAACGTTATGTAGTATTACGTTATAACGTATAACGTTATGTAGCATTACGGTATAACGTATAACGTTATGTAGCACTATTATATAACGTACGACGTTATATAGCATTACGTAATAACGTATAACGTCATATAGCATTACGTTATAACGTATAACGTTATGTAGTATTACGATATAAAGTATAACGTTATGTAGCATTACGATATAAAGTATAACGTTGTGTAGTATTACGTTATAACGTATAACGATATGTAGCACTACGGTATAACGTATAACGTTATGTAGCACTATGATATAACGTATAACGTTATATAGCGTTACGTTATAACGTATAACGTTATGTAGCATTACGATATAACGTATTACGTTATGTAGTATTACGTTATAACGTATAACGTTATATAGTATTACGTTATAACGTATAACGTTATATAGAATTACGGTATAGCGTATAACGTTATGTAGCACTATTATATAACGTATAACGTCATGTAGTATTACGTTATAATGTATAACGTTATATAGTAACACGGTATAACGTGTCACGTTACGTATTATTACGTTATAACGTATAACGTTATGTAGCATTACGGCATAACGTATAACGTTATGTAGTATTACGTTATAACGTGTAAGGTTATGTAGCATTACGATATAAAGTATAAACATTATGTAGTATTACGTTATAACGTATAACGTTATGTAGCACTACGATATAACGTATTACGTTATGTAGCATTACGGTATAACGTATAAGGTTATGTAGCACTATTATATAACGTATAACGTCATGTAGTATTACGTTATAACGTATAACGTTATGTAGCATTACGATATAACGTATAACGTTATGTAATATTACGTTATAACGTATAACGTTATGTAGCATTACGTTATAACGTATAACGTTATATAGTATTACGTTATAACGTATAACGTTATGTAGCATTACGGTATAACGAATAACGTTATGTAGCATTACGGTATAACGTATAACGTTATGTAGCATTAGGATATAACGTATAACGTTATATAGTATTACGGTATAACGTATAACGTTATGTAGCACTATTATATAACGTACGACGCTATATAGCATTACGTAATAACGTATAACGTCATATAGTATTACGTTATAACGTGTAACGTTATGTAGCATTACGATATAAAGTATAACGTTATATAGCATTGCGTTATAACGTATAACGTTATATAGTAACACGGTATAACGTATCACGTTACGTAGTATTACGTTATAACGTATAACGTTATGTAGCATTACGATATAACGTATAATGTTATGTAGCATTATGATATAACGTATAACGTTATATAGCATCACGTTATAAAGTATATCGTTATATAGTATTACGTTATAACGTATAACGTTATGTAGCATTACGATATAACGTATTACGTTATGTAGCATTACGGTATAACGTATAACGTTATGTAGCACTATTATATAACGTATAACGTCATGTAGTATTACGTTATAACGTATAACGTTATGTAGCATTACGATATAACGTATAACGTTATGTAGTATTACGTTATAACGTATAACGTTATGTAGCATTACGTTATAACGTATAACGTTACATAGTATTACGTTATAACGTATAACGTTATGTAGCATTACGGTATAACGTATAACGTTATGTAGCATTACGGTGTAACGTATAACTTTATGTAGCACTATTATATAACGTATAACGTTATATAGCATTACGTTATAACGTATAACGTCATATAGTATTACGTTGTAACGTGTAACGTTATGTAGCATTACGATATAACG
>NW_025217425.1:0-1201 GCF_014825855.1 Bombus pyrosoma | reverse complement strand
GTTATGACGTATAACGATATATAGTATTACGTTATAACGTATAACGTTGTGCAGTATTATGATATAACGTATAACGTTACATGGTATGACGTTATAACGTATAACCTTATACAGTATTACGATATAACGTATAACGTTATATAGCAATACGTAATGACTTATAACGTTATATATACTACGCTATGACATATAACGTTCTTTAGTATGATGATATAACGTATAACGTTATGTGCTACTACGATATAGCGTATAATGTTATACGCTATCACGATATGACATATAACGTTATATAGTACTACGTTATGACATATGACTTTGTAAAGTATTACGTTATGACGCATAACGTTGTGTAGTATTATGATATCACGTATACCCTTATATGGTATTAGGATATAATGTTTAACGTTATATAGTACTACGTTATGACGTAAAGCGTTGTGTAGTATTTTGATATAACGTGAATCGTTGTATGGTATTACGTTATAGCGTATAACGTTATATGGTATTACGATATAACATATAACGTCATATAGTACTACCTTGTGACGTATAACGTTGAGTAGTATTATGATATAACGTATAACGTTACATGGATTGACGTTATAACGTATAACCTTATAGAGTATTACGATATAACGTATAACGTTATATAGTAATACGTTAGAACTTATAACGATACATATACTATGTTATTACGTATAACGTTCTGCAGTATGATGATATAACGTATAACGTTATATAGTAATACGTTAAGACGTATAACCTTGTGTAGTATTACGACATAACATATAACGTTATATGTTACTACGTTATGACGTATAACGTTCTGTAGTATGTTGATATAACGTATAACGTTATATAGTAATACGTTATGACGTATAACGTTCTGTAGTATGTTGATATAACATATAACGTTGTATGGTACTACGTTATGACGTATAACGTTCTATAGTATTACGATATAGCGTATAACGTTATATGGTATAACGATATGACATATAACGTTATATAGTACTACGTTATGACGTATAACGTTCTGTAGTATGATGATATAACGTATAACGTTATATAGTAATACGTCATGACGTATAACGTTGTGTAGTATTACGTTATAACATATAACGTTATATGTTACTACGATATAGCGTATAACGGTATACGGTATTACGATATAGCGTATAACGATATACGGTATTACGAT
>NW_025217424.1:0-1201 GCF_014825855.1 Bombus pyrosoma | reverse complement strand
TTATGTAATATTACATTATAACGTGAAATGTTATATACTATTAGCTTATAACGTATAACGTTATGTAATATTACGTTATAGCGTATAACGTTATATAGCATTACATTATAACGTATAACGGTATGTGGTATTACGATATAACGTACTACGTTATGTAGTATGACATTGTAACGTATAACGTTATATACTATTAGCTTATAACGTATAACGTTATATAGTGTTACGTTATAACGTATAACGTTATATAGCATTACGTTATAACGTATAACGTTATATAGCATTACGTTATAACGCATAACGTTATGCGGTATTACGATATAACGTATTACGTTATGTAGTATTACATTATAACGTATAACGTTATATACTATTAGCTTATGACGTATAACATTATATAGTATTACGTTATAACGTATAACGTTATATAGCATTACCTTATAACGTATAATGTTATGTGGTATTACGATATAACGTATTACGTTACGTAGTATTACATTATATCTTATAACGTTATATACCATTAGCTTATAACGTATAACGTTATGTAGTATTACGTTATAGTGTATAACGTTTGTAGCATTACATTATAACGTATAACGTTATGTGGTATTACGATATAACGTATTACGTTATGTAGTATTACATTATATCTTATAACGTTATATACTACTAGCTTATAACGTATAACGTTATATAGTGTTACGTTATAACGTATAACGTTATATAGCACTACGTTATAACGTATAACGTTATATAGCATTACGTTATAACGCATAACGTTATGCGGTATTACGATATAACGTATTACGTTATGTAGTATTACATTATAACGTATAACGTTATATACTATTAGCTTATGACGTATAACATTATATAGTATTACGTTATAACGTATAACGTTATATAGCATTACCTTATAACGTATAATGTTATGTGGTATTACGATATAACGTATTACGTTACGTAGTATTACATTATATCTTATAACGTTATATACCATTTGCTTATAACGTATAACGTTATGTAGTATTACGTTATTGCGTATAACGTTATATAGCATTACATTATAACGTATAACGTTATGTGGTATTACGATATAACGTATTACGTTATGTAGTATTACATTATACCTTATAACGTTATATACTATTAGCTTATAAAGTATAACGTTATATAGTGTTACGTTATAACGTATAACGTT
>NW_025217423.1:0-1202 GCF_014825855.1 Bombus pyrosoma | reverse complement strand
GTATTACGTTATAACGTATAACGTTATGTGGTATCACGTTATAAGGTATAACGTTATATAGTATTACGATATGACGTATAACGTTATGTAGTATTACGTTATAACGTATAACGTTATGTAGTATTACGTTATAACGTATAACGTTATGTAGTAATACGCTATAACGTATAACGTTATATGGTATTACGTTATATAGTATAACGTTATGTAGTATTACGTTATAAGGTATAACGTTATATGGTATTACGTTATGGCGTATAACATTATATAGCATTACGTTATAGTGTATAGCGTTATATGGTATTACGTTATATCGTATCACGTTATGTAGTATTACGTTATAATATATAATGTTATGTAGTAATATGCTATAACGTATAACGTTATGTGGTATTGCGTCATAACGTATAACGTTATGTGGTGTTACGTTATAACGAATAACTTTATATGGTATTACGATATAACGTATAACGATAGGTTCTATTACGATACAACGTATAACGTTATGTAGCATTACGATATAACGTATAGGCATATGCAGAATTACGTTACAACGTATAACGTTATATAGTATTACGATATAACGTATAACGTTATGTAGCATTACGTTAGAGCGTATAACGTTATGTGGAATTACGTTATAACGAATAACTTTATATGGTATTACGATATAACGTATAACGATATGTTCTATTACGATACAACGTATAACGTTATGTAGTATTACGTTATAACGTATAGCGCTATATAGTAATACGTTACATCGAATAACGTTATGTAGTATTACGATATAACGTACATCATTATGTAGTATTACGTTATAACGTATAACGTTATGTAGTGTTACGCTATAACGTATGACGACATGTAGTATTACGATATAACGTCTAACGTTATGTAGTATTACGTAACAACGTATAACGCTATATAGTATTACGATATAGCGTATAACGTTATGTAGAGTTACGTTATAACGTATAGCGATATATAGTATTACGATATAACGTTATGTAGTAATACGTTACAACGAATAACGTTATGCAGTATAACGATATAACGTGTAAGGATATGTTGTATTTCGACATACCGTATAACGTTATGTAGCATTACGATATAACGTATAACGTTATGTAGCATTATGATATAAAGTATAACGATATGTACTAATACGTTACAACGTATAACGTTATATAGGATTACGA
>NW_025217422.1:0-1202 GCF_014825855.1 Bombus pyrosoma | reverse complement strand
TGTATAACGTTATGTGGTATTACGATATAACGTATAACGTTATGTGGTACTACGTTATTACGTATAAGGATATGTGGTGTTGCGATATGACGTATAACGTTATATAGCATTACATTACAATGTATAACGATATGTGGTATTACGATATAACGCATAACGTTATATAGTATTACGTTATAACGTATAACGTTATGTGGTGTTACGATATGACGTATACCGTTATATAGTATTACGTTATAACGTATAACGTTATGTGGTATAACGATATGGCGTATAAGGTAATGTAGTACTAGGATATAACGTATAACGTCACTTAGCAATACGATATAACGTATAAAGTTATGTGGTGTTACGATATGACGTATAACGTTATATAGCATTACGTTATAATGTATAACGTTATGTCGTATTACCATATGACGTATAACGTAATGTAGTATCAGGATATAACGTATAACGTTATATCGTATTACGTTATAACGTATAACGTTATGTGGTACTACGATATAACGTATAACGTAATATAGTATTAGGATATAGCGTATAACGTTGTATGGTATTACGATTGACGTATAACGTAATGTAGTATTAGGATATAACGTATAACGTTGTGTGGTATTACGATATGACGTATAACGTTATGTGGTGTTACGATATGACATATAACGTTATATAGTATTACGTTGTAACGTATAAAGTTATGCGGTGTTACGATATAACGTATAACGTTATATAGTATTACGTTATAACCTATAACGTTATGTGGTGTTACGATATGACGTATACCGTTATATAGTATTACGTTATAACGTATAACGTTATGTGGTACAACGATATGGCGTATAACGTAATGTAGTATTAGGATATAACGTATAACGTCATATAGCAATACGATATGACGTATAACGTTATGTGGTGTTACGATATGACATATAACGTTATATAGTATTACGTTGTAACGTATAAAGTTATGTGGTGTTACGGTATGACGTATAACGTTATGCAGTGTTACGTTATAACGTATAACGTTATGTGGTATTACGATATGACCTATAACGTTATATAGTATTACGTTATAACGTATAACGTTATATGGTGTTACGATATGACGTATACCGTTATATAGTATTACGTTATAACGTATAACGTTATGTGGTACAACGATATGGCATATAACGTAATGTAGTATTAGGATATAACGT
>NW_025217421.1:0-1202 GCF_014825855.1 Bombus pyrosoma | reverse complement strand
TTATCCGCTATATCGTAATACTATATAACGTTATACGTTATAACGTAGTACTATATAACGTTATACGTTATATCGTAATGCTACATTATATTATACGTTATATCGTAATACTAGATATCGTTATACGATATATCGTAACAGTACATATCGTTTTCGTTATGTCGTAACTCTACATAACGTTATACGTTATAACGTAATATTATATAACGTTATACGTTATAACGTAGTACTGCATAACGTTATACGCTATAACGTAATGCTACATAACGTTAAACGTTATATCGTAACACTACATATCGTTATGCGTAATATCATAATACCATATAACGTTATACGTCATATTGTAATACCACATATCGTTATACGTTAGATCGTAATACCACATATCGTTATGCGTTATATCGTAATACTACATATCGTTATAAGTTATAAGGTATTACCACATAACGTTATCCGTTATATCGTAATACTATATAACGTTATACGTTATAATGTAGTACTATATAACGTTATACGTTATATCGTAATGCTACATTATATTATACGTTATATCGTAATACTAGATATCGTTACACGATATACCGTAACAGTACATATCGTTTTCGTTATGTCGTGACGCTACATAACGTTATACGTTATAACGTAGTACTACATAACGTTATACGCTAAACGTAATAGTACATAGCTTTATACGATATATGGTAATATTATATAACGATATACGTTATATCGTAATACTACATAACGTTACACGTTATGTCGTAATAGTACATAACGTTATAAGTTATATCGTAATACTGCATATCGTTATACGTTATAACGTATTACCATATAACGAAATCCGTTATATCGTAATACCATATAACGTTATACGTTCTAACGTATCACTACATAACGTTATACGTTATAACGTAATACTATATAACGTTATACGTTATATCGTAATGCTACATATCGTTATACGTTATATCGTAGTACTGCATAACGTTATACGCTATAACATAATGCTACATAACGTTAAACGTTATATCGTGACACTACATATCGTTATGCGTAATATCGTAATACCATATAACGTTATACGTCATATTGTAATACTACATATCGTTATACGTTATATCGTAATGCTAGATAGCGATATACGTTATATCGTAATACTACATATCTTTATAAGTTATAACGTATTACCATATAACGTTATA
>NW_025217420.1:0-1202 GCF_014825855.1 Bombus pyrosoma | reverse complement strand
ATACATAACTATTATATAGTATTACGTTATAACGTATAACGTTATATAGCGTTGCCTTATAACGTATAACGTTATGTGGTTTTACGATATAACATATTACGTTATGTAGTATTACATTATATCTTATAACGTTATATACTATTAGCTTATAACGTATAACGATATGTACTATTAGCTTATAACGTATAACGTTATGTAGCATTACGTTATAGCGTATAACGTTATGTAGCATTACATTATAACGTATAACACTATGTGGTATTACGATATAACGTATAACGTTATGTAGTATTACATTATATCTTATAACGTTATATACTACTAGCTTATAACGTATAACGTTATATAGTGTTACGTTATAACGTATAACGTTATATAGCATTACGTTATAACGTATAACGATATGTGGTATTACGATATAACGTATTACGTTATGTAGTATGACATTGTAACGTATAACGTTATATACTATTAGCTTATGACGTAAAACATTATATAGTATTACGTTATAACGTACAACGTTATATAGCATTACATTGTAACGTATAACGTTATGTGGTATTACGATATAACGTATTACGTTATGTAGTATTACATTATATCTTATAACGTTATATACCACTAGCTTATAACGTATAACGTTATATAGTGTTACGTATTAACGTATAACGTTATATAGCATTACGTTATAACGTATAACGTTATGTGGTATTACGATATAACGTATTACGTTATGTAGTATTACATTATATCTTATAACGATATATACTACTAGCTTATAACGTATAGCGTTATATAGTGTTACCTTATAATGTTTAACGTTATATAGCATTACGTTATAACGTATAGCGTTATGAAGCATTACGATATAACGTATTACGTTATGTAGTATGACATTGTAAAGTATAACGTTATATACTATTAGCTTATGACGTGAAACATTATATATTATTACGTTATAACGTACATCGTTATATAGCATTACATTATAACGTATAACGGTATGTGGTATTACGATATAACGTATTACGTTATGTAGTATTACATTATATCTTGTAACGTTATATACTATTAGCTTATGACGTATAACGTAATATAGTATTACCTTATAACGTATAACGTTATATAGCATTACATTATAACGTATAACGTTATGTGGTATTACGATATAACGTATTACGTTATGTAGTATTACATTATAT
>NW_025217419.1:0-1202 GCF_014825855.1 Bombus pyrosoma | reverse complement strand
ATAATACAATATAACGTTATACGTTATATCGTAATACTATATAACGTCATACGTTACAACGTAATACCATATAACGTTATACGCAATATCATAATACCATATAACGTTATACGTTATGTCGTAATACAATATAACGTTATACGTTATATCATAATACTATATAAAGTTATACCTTATATCATAATACTATATAACGTTGAACGTTATATCATAATACAATATAACGTTATACGTTATATCGTAATACTATATAACGTCATACGTTATAACGTAATACCATATAACGTTATTGATTACAACGTAATACCACATATCTCTATACGTTTTATCGTAATACCATATAACGTTATACGTTATATCATAATACTACTTAACGTTATACGTTATAATGTAATATCACATATCGTTATATGTTATATCGTAATACCATATAACGTTATACGTTATATCGTAATACTATATAACGTTATACGTTATATCGTAATACTATATAACGTTATACGTTATATCGTAATACCATATAACGTTATACGTTATATCGTAATAATATATAACGTTATACGTTATATCGTAATACTATATAACATTATACGTTATATCGTAATACCATATAACGTTATACGTTATATCGTAATAATATATAATGTTATACGTTATATCATAATACTATATAACGTTATACGTTATATCGTAATACCATATAACGTTATACGTTATAACGTAATACCATATAACGTTATACGTTATATCGTAATACTATATAACGTTATACGTTATATCGTAATACTATATAACGTTATACGTTATATCGTAATACCATATAACGTTATACGTTATATCGTAATACTATATAACGTTATACGTTATACGTTATATCATAATACTATATAACGTTATACGTTATATCGTAATAGCATATAAAGTTATACGTTATATCGTAATACTATATAACGTTATACGTTACATCGTAATACTATATAACGTTATACGTTATATCGCAATACCATATATCGTTATACGTTATATCGTAATACTATATAAAGTTATACGTTATATCGTAATACTATATAACGTTATACGTTATAGCATAATACTGTATAACGTTATACGATACATCATAATACTATATAACGTTATACGTTATATCGTAATACCATGTAACGTTACACGTTATATCGTAATACAATATAACGTTCTACGTT
>NW_025217418.1:0-1203 GCF_014825855.1 Bombus pyrosoma | reverse complement strand
ACGATATAACGTATAACGTTATGTAGTGTTACGTTATAACGAATGACGATATATGGTATTACGATATAACGTATAACGACATGTGGTATTACGATATAACGTATAACGATATATGGCATCACGATATAAAGTATAACGTTATATGGTATTACGATATAACGTATAACGATATGCTGTATTACGACATAACGTATAACGTCATGTAGCATTACGTTATAGCGTATTTCGTTATGTAGTATTACGATATAACGTATAACGTTATGTAGTGTTACGTTATAACGAATAACGATATATGGTATTACGTTATAACGGATAACGATATATGGCATCACGATACAACGTATAACGGTATGTAGTATTACGATATAATGTTTGACGATATGTAGTATTACGATATAACGTATAATGTTATGTACTATTACGTTATAACGTATAACGTTGTATGGTATTACGATATAACGTATAACGTTATGTAGTATTACGATATAACGTACAACGTTATGTAGCATTACGTTATAGCGTATAACGTTATGTAGTATTTCCTTAGAACGTATAACGTTATGTACAATTACAATATAACGTGTAACGTTATGTAGTGTTACGTTATAACGTATAACGATATATGGTATTGCGATATAACGTATAACGATGTGTTGTCTCTCGATATAACGCGTAACGTTATGTAGTATTACGTTATAGCGTATAACGATATTTAGTATTACGATATAACGTATAACGTTATGTAGTATTACGATATAACGTACAACGTTATGTAGCATTACGTTATAGCGTATAACGTTATGTAGTATTTCCTTAGAACGTATAACGTTATGTACAATTACAATATAACGTGTAACGTTATGTAGTGTTGCGTTATGACGTATAACGATATGTTGTCTTACGATATAACGTATAACATTATGTAGCATTACGTTATAGCGTATAACGTTATGTAGTATTACGTTATACCGTATTTCGTTATGTAGTATTACGATATGACGTACAACGTTATGTAGCATTACGTTATAGCGTATAACGTTATGTAGTATTACGTTATAACGTATAACGTTATGTAGTTTTTCGTTATCACGTCTAACGTTATATAGTATTACGATATAACGTATAACGTTATGTAGCATTACGTTATAGCGAATAACGGTATGTTGTATTACGATATAACGTATAACGATATATGGCATCACG
>NW_025217417.1:0-1203 GCF_014825855.1 Bombus pyrosoma | reverse complement strand
ACGATATATCGTAATACTACATATCGTTACACGATATAACGTGATTCTACATAACGTTATACGTTATAACATAATAGTACATAACGTTATACGCTATAACGTAATACTACATAACGTTATACGTTGTAACGTAATACTACATAACGTTATACGTTATATCGTAATGCTACATAACGTTATACGTTATATCGTAATACTACATAACGTTTTACGTTATATCGTAATGCTATGTAACGTTATACGTTATATCGTAATACTATATAAAGTCATACGTTATCTGGAAATACTACATAGCGTTATACGTTATAATGTAATACTACATAACGATATACGTTATAACGTAATAGCACATAACGTTATACACTATATCGCTATGCTACATAACGTTATACGTTATATCGTATTACCATTAAACGTTATACGTTATATCGTATTACCATTAAACGTTATACGTGATATCGTATTACCATTAAACGTTATACGTTATATCGTCATACTACATAACGTTTTACGTTATAATGTAACACTATATATTGTTATACGTTATATCGTAATACTACATAACGTTATACGTTATATCGTAATGCTACATAACGTTATACGTTATATCGTATTACCATATGACGTTATACGTTATATCGTATTACCATATAACGTTATACGTTATATCGTAATACTACATAACGTTACACGTTATAATGTAATTCTACATAACGTTATACGTGATATCGTAATACTACATAACGTTATACGTTATATCGTAATACTATACAAAGTTATGCGTTATAAGGTAATACTACATAGCGTTATACGTTATAACGAAATACTACATAACGATATACGTTATAACGTAATAGCACATAACGTTATACACTATATCGCTATGCTACATAACGTTATACGTTATATCGTATTACCATTAAACGTTATACGTGATATCGTATTACCATTAAACGTTATACGTTATATCGTCATACTACATAACGTTTTACGTTATAATGTAGCACTATATATTGTTATACGTTATATCGTAATACTACATAACGTTATACGTTATATCGTAATGCTACATAACGTTATACGTTATATCGTATTACCATATAACGTTATACGTTATATCGTATTACCATATAACGTTATACTTTATATCGTATTACCATATAACGTTATACGTTATATCGTAATACTACATAACGTTACACG
>NW_025217416.1:0-1203 GCF_014825855.1 Bombus pyrosoma | reverse complement strand
CTTATATCGTTATATAGTAATACGTTACAAAGTATAACGTTATATAGCATTACGTTATAACTTATATCGTTATATAGTAATACGTTATAACGAACAACGTTATGTAGTATTATGTTACATCGTATAACGTTATGTAGTATTTCATTAAAATGTATAACATTATGTATTATTACGTTATAACGTATATCGTTATATAGTACTACGTTATAACGAACAACGTTATGTAGTATTACGTTATAACGTATAACATTATTTAATATTACGTTATAACGTATATCGTTTTATGGTAATACGTTATAACGTATAACCTTATGTAATATTACGTTATAACGTATATCATTATATGGTAATACGTTAAAACGTATGTCGTTATATGGTAATACGTTAAAACGTATGTCGTTATATGCTAGTACGTTATGATGTACGACGTTCAGTGGTATTTCGTTATAACGTATAACATTATGTATTATTACGTTATAACGTATATCGTTTTATGGTAATACGTTATAACGAATAACGTTATATAGCATTTCGTTATAACGTCTATCGTTATATAGTAATACGTTATAACGAACAACGTTACGTAGTATTATGTTACATCGTATAACGTTATGTAGTATTTCATTAAAATGTATAACATTATGTATTATTACGTTATAACGTATATCGTTATATAGTAGTACGTTATAACGAGCAACGTTCAGTAGTATCACGTTATAACGTATAACATTATTTAATATTACGTTATAACGTATATCGTTTTATGGTAATACGTTATAACGTATAACCTTATGTAATATTACGTTATAACGTATATCGTTATATGGTAGTACGTTATAACGTATATCGTTATATAGTAATACGTTATAACGAGCAACGTTATGTAGTATTACGTTACATCGTATAACGTTATGTAGTATTTCATTAAAATGTATAACATTATGTATTATTACGTTATAACGTATATCGTTATATAGTAGTACGTGATAACGAACTACGTTCAGTAGTATTACGTTATAACGTATATCGTTATATAGTAATACGTTATAACGAATAACGTTATATAGCATTTCGTTATAACGCCTATCGTTATATAGTAATACGTTATAACGAACAACGTTATGTAGTATTACGTTACATCGTACAACGTTCTGTAGTATTTCATTAAAATGTATAACATTATGTATTATTACGTTATAACGT
>NW_025217415.1:0-2432 GCF_014825855.1 Bombus pyrosoma | reverse complement strand
GTTATAAGGTATAACGTTATGTAGCATTACGGAATAACGTATAACGTTATGTAGTATTACGTTATAACGTATAACGTTATGTATTATTGCGTTGTAACGTATAACGTTATATAGTGTTACGTTATAGCGTATAACGTTATGTAGCATTACGGTATAACGTATAACGTTATGTAGCATTACGGTATTACGTATAACGTTAGGTAGTAGTACGTTATAACGTATAACGTTATGTATTGTTGCGGTGTAACGTATAACGTTATATAGTGTTACGTTATAGCGTATAACGTTATGTAGTATTACGTTATAACGTATAAAGTTACGTAGTATTACGTTATAACGTATAACGTTATATAGCATTACGGTATAACGTATAACGTTATATAGTATTACGTTATAACGTATAACGTAATGTACCATTACAATATAACGTATAACGTTATGTAGCATTACGGTATAACGTATAACGATATATAGCATTACGGTATAACGTATAACGTTATATAGTATTACGTTATAACGTATAACGTTATGTAGCATTAAAATATAACGTATAACGTTATGTAGTATTATGTTATAACGTATAACGTTATATAGCATTGCGTTGTGACGTATAACGTTATATAGCATTACGTTATAACGTATAACGTTATATAGTATTACGTTATAACGTATAACGCTATGTAGCATAACGGTATAACGTATAACGTTGTGTAGCATTACGATATAACGTATAACGTTATATAGCATTACGGTATAACGTATAACGTTATGTAGCATTACGTTATAACGTATAACGTTATGTAGTATTACGTTATAACGTATAACGTTTTATAGCATCGCGTTATGACGTATATCGTTATATAGCATTGCGTTATAACGTATAACGTTATATAGTATTACGTTGTAACGTATAACGTTATGTACCATTACGGTATAACGTATAGCGTTATGTAGCATTACAATATAACGTATAACGTTATGTAGTATTACGTTATAACGTATAACGTTATATAGCATCGCGCTATGACGTATATCGTTATATAGCATTGCGTTATAACGTATAACGTTATATAGTATTACGTTATAACGTATAAGGTTATGTAGCATTATGATATAACGTATAACGTTATGTAGCATTACAATATGACGTATAACGTTATGTAGTATTACGTTATAACGTATAACGTTATATAGCATTGCGTTATGACGTATAACGTTATATAGCATTACGTTATAACGTATAACGTTATGTAGCACAATGATATAACGTATAACGTTATATAGCATTACAATATAACGTATAACGTTATGTAGCATTACAATATGACGTATAACGTTATGTAGCATAACGGTATAACGTATAACGTTGTGTAGCACTACGATATAACGTATAACGTTATATAGCATTACGGTATAACGTATAACGTTATGTAGCATTACGTTATAACGTATAACGTTATGTAGTATTACGTTATAACGTATAACGTTATATAGCATCGCGTTATGACGTATATCGTTATATAGCATTGCGTTATAACGTATAACGTTATATAGTATTACGTTGTAACGTATAACGTTATGTACCATTACGGTATAACGTATAGCGTTATGTAGCATTACAATATAACGTATAACGTTATGTAGTATTACGTTATAACGTATAACGTTATATAGCATCGCGCTATGACGTATATCGTTATATAGCATTGCGTTATAACGTATAACGTTGTATAGTATTACGTTATAACGTATAAGGTTATGTAGCATTATGATAAAACGTATAACGTTTTGTAGCATTACAATATGACGTATAACGTTATGTAGTATTACGTTATAACGTATAACGTTATATAGCATTGCGTTATGACGTATAACGTTATATAGCATTACGTTATAACGTATAACGTTATGTAGCACTATGATATAACGTATAACGTTATATAGCATTACAATATAACGTATAACGTTATGTAGTATTACGTTATAACGTATAACGTTATGTAGTATTACGGTATAACGAATAACGCTATGTAGCATTACGGTATAACGTATTACGTTATGTAGTTTTACGTTATAGCGTATTACGTTATGCAGTATTACGTTATAACGGTTAACGTTATGTAGCATTACGGTATAACGTATAACGTTATGTAGCATCGCGTTATGACGTATATCGTTATATAGCACTGCGTTATAACGTATAACGTTATATAGTATTACGTTATAACGTATTACGTTATGTAGCATTATGATATAACGTATAACGTTATGTAGCATTACAATATGACGTATAACGTTATGTAGTATTACGTTGTAACGTATAACGTTATGTTGCATTACGGTATAACGTATAACGATATATAGCATTACGGTGTAACGTATAACGTTATATAGTATTACGTTATAACGTATAACGTTATGTAGCATTACAA
>NW_025217414.1:0-1203 GCF_014825855.1 Bombus pyrosoma | reverse complement strand
TTACGTTATAACGTATAAGGTTATATAGCATTACGTTATAACGTATAACGTTATATGGCATTACATTATAACGTATAACGGTATGTGGTATTACGATATATCGTATTACGTTATGTAGTATTACATTATTTCGTATGACGCTATATACTATTAGCTTATAACGTATAATGTTATATGGAATTACGTTATAACGTATAACATTATACAGCATTACGTTATAACCTATAACGTTATATAGCATTACATTATAACGTAAAACGGTATGTGGTATTACGATATAACGTATTACGTTATGTAGTATTACATTATAACGTATAACGTTATATAATATTTGCTTATAACGTATAACGTTATGTAGTATTACGTTATAACGTATAACGTTATATAGCAATACGTTATATCGTACTACCATATAACGTATAACGTTATATAGTGTTACGTTATAACGTATAGCGTTATGTAGTATTATGTAATAACGTATAACGTTATGTGGTATTACGATATAACGTATTACGTTATGTAGTATTATATTATGACGTATAACGTTATATAGTATTAGCTTATAACGTATAACGTTATGTAGCATTACGTTATAACGTATTAGGTTTTATAGCATTACGTTATAACGTATAACGTTATATGGCATTACATTATAACGTATAACGGTATGTGGTATTACGATATATCGTATTACGTTATATGGTATTACATTATAACGTATGACGCTATATACTATCATCTTCTAACGTATAACGTTATATGGAATTACGTTATAACGTATAACATTATACAGCATTACGTTATAACGTATATCGTTATATAGCATTACATTATAACGTAAAACGGTATGTGGTATTACGATATAACGTATTACGTTATGTAGTATTACATTATAACGTATAACGTTATATAATATTAGCTTATAACGTATAACGTTATGTAGCATTACGTTATAACGTATAACGTTATGTGGTATTACGATATAACGTATTACGTTATGTAGTATTATATTATGGCGTATAACGTTATATAGTATTAGCTTATAATGTATAACGTTATGTAGCATTACGTTATAACGTATAACGTTATGTGGTATTACGATATAACGTATTACGTTATGTAGTATTATATTATGGCGTATAACGTTATATAGTATTAGCTTATAATGTATAACGTTATGTAGCATTACGTTATAACGTATAA
>NW_025217413.1:0-1204 GCF_014825855.1 Bombus pyrosoma | reverse complement strand
ATTACGTTATAACATATAACGATATGTAATATTACGATGTAACGTATAACTTTATGTAGATATATGTTATAACGTATAACGTTATATAGTGTTACGATACAACGTATAACGGTATGTAGTATTACGTTATAACATATAACGATATGTAGTATTACGATGTAACGTACAACGTTGTGTAGTATTACGTTATAACGTATAACGTTATGTAGTATTACGTTATAACGTATAACGTTGTGTCATATTACGATATAACGAATAACGTCACGTAGTATTACGTTGTAGCGTATAACGTTATGTAGCATTACGTTATAACGTATAACGCCATGTAGATATATGTTATAACGTATAACGTTCTGTAGTATTACGTTTTAACATATAACGATATGTAGTATTACGATATAACGTATAACGTTATGTAGCATTACGTTATAACGTATAACGTTATATAGTATTACGGTATAACGTATAACGTTATGTAGCATTACGTTATAACGTATAACGTTATATAGTATTACGTTATAACCTATAACGTTATATGGTATTAGGGTGTAACGTATAACGTTATGTAGCACTACGTTATAACGTATAACGCTATGTAGATGTATGTTATAACGTATAAGGTTATGTAGCGTTACGTTATAACGTATAACGTCATATAGATATATGTTATAACGTAAAACGTTATGTAGCATTACGTTATAACGTATAACGTTATGTAGATATATGTTATAACGTATAACGTTATGCATCATTACGCAATAACGTATAACGATATGTAGATAAATGTTATAACGTATATCGTTATGTAGCATTACGATATAACATATAACGTTATGTAGCATTACGTTATAACATATAGCGTTATGTAGATATATGGTATAACGTATAACGTTATGTATCATTACGCTATAACGTATAACGATATGTAGATAAATGTTATATCGTATAACGTTATGTAGCATTACGTTATAACGTATAACGTTATGTAGCATTACGTTATAGCGTCAGTTCTGCCCGGGCAACCGAAGTAAACAGACGTGTGCTCCGGGGTAGTGATCTGTGAATTTCCTTAGTGCTAAGTAAAATTAGCGATTAGTAATAGTGAAGAGAAGCCTAACAATGCAGCAACAGATACCAGCAATTAAAATTGCAACAAAAGGTGAAAGATATTATATAAGTAGGTCGGTAGATTTACCAGCCCTAA
>NW_025217412.1:0-1204 GCF_014825855.1 Bombus pyrosoma | reverse complement strand
AAGCTCATCGAGTTATCCGCATATCACCAATAGCAGCGTAGATATGTTCAGATGAATATTCATTCTCGAATATGCAATACTAGAAATACGGTGGTCTTGACCTAGACCAGAGTTGACATAGAGCAAACCGGATTTCGTACTTCGTATTTCGCAGCATGTGGGGAGTATAAATCGCATGGAATTGTCAACATATCAACAACAGCAGGGGAGATACATTGAATTGAATATATAAGCCTGAATTTGCAAAGCTGCAACTACGCTGTATTTTGCAGTGCCCAGATTTGACGTAGCGCAAGCGGAATGTCGTGCTCTGTACTTGGCAGCATATGAGGTGAATAACGCGCATCGAATTGTCGACATATCACCAATAGCAGCGGAGATACTTTCAGATGAATATTGAAACCCGAATGTGCAATACTTCAAATACGCAGAATTTCGCAGTGGTCAGATTTGACAGAGTGCAAACCGGATGTCGCTCCACGTATTTCGCATCATATGGGGAGTATAAAGCGCATCGAATTATCCGCATATCACCAATAGCAGCGGAGATGTGTTCAGATGAATATACAATCTTGAAAATTCCAAACTGGAAGTACGCTGTTCTTAACCTAGACCAGAGTTGACGTAGCTCATACCGGATGTCGTGCTCTGTATTTGGCAGCATTTGTGAGGTATCACGCTCATCGAAATGCCAACATATCTCCAATAGCAGGGGATACATGATTAATTGAATATTGTAGCATGAATATGCAAAACTGCAAATCCTCTGGATTTGACCTAGACCAAATTTGTCATGACACTGACCGGATGTTGTGCCCTATATTTGGCGGCAAATGTGGCCTATAATGCGCGTTGTATTGTCGACATATCACCAATAGTAGCTTAGGTACGTCCAGATGAATATTCAAGCTTGAATATGGAAAACAGGTAATCCGCTGGTCTTAAACCATACCAGAGTTGACGTAGCGCAAACCGAATGTCGTGCTCTGTGTTGGCAGTATATGCGGAGTATAACGCGCATCGAATTATAGCCGTATCTCGAATCGCAACAAATACACAATCAATTGAACATCGAAGCATGAATATGCCAAAGAGCAACTACGCAGAATTTTGCACAGCCCAGAAGTGACATAGCGCAAACCGGATGTCGGTCCACGTATTTGGTAGCATACGTGGAGTATAACGCGCTCAGAAATGTAGAGAT
>NW_025217411.1:0-1204 GCF_014825855.1 Bombus pyrosoma | reverse complement strand
CGTTATAACGTATAGCTATATAACGTTATACGATATATCGTAATGCTACATAGCGTTATACGTTATATCGTGATGCTACATATCGTTATACGTTATATCGTAAGGCTATATAACGTTATACGTTATACCGCAATACTACATAACGATACTCGTTACAACGTAATATTACATAACGTTATACGTTATAACGTAGTACTACATAACGTTATACGTTATATCGTGATGCTACATAACGTTATACGTTATATCATAATGCTACATAACGTTATACGTTATGAAGTAATACTATATAACGCTATACGCTATAACGTAATGCTATATAACCTTATACATTATATCGTGATGCTACATATCGTTATATATTATAACGTAATACTATATAACGTTATACGATATAACGTAATGCTATATAACGTTATACGTTATGAAGTAATACTATATAACGTTATACATTATATCGTGATGCTACATATCGTTATACATTATAACGTAATACTACATAACGTTACACGTTATTACGTAATACTACATATCGTTATACGTTATATCGTAAGGCTATATAACGTTATACGTTATATCATAATGCTACATAACGTTATACGTTATGAAGTAATACTATATAACGCTATACGCTATAACGTAATACTATATAACGTTATACATTATATCGTGATGCTACATATCGTTATACATTATAACGTAATACTATATAACGTTATACGTTATAACGTAATGCTATATAACGTTATACGTTATGAAGTAATACTATATAACGTTATACGTTATAACGTAATGCTATATAACGTTATACGTTATATCGTGATGCTACATATCGTCATACGTTATATCGTAAGGCTATATAACGTTATACGTTATATCATAATGCTACATAACGTTATACGTTATGAAGTAATACTATATAACGTTATACGTTATAACGTAATACTATATAACGTTATACGTTATATCGCGATGCTACATAACTTTATACGTTATAACGTAATACTATATAACGTTATACGTTATACCGCAATACTACATAACGATACTCGTTACAACGTAATATTACATAACGTTATACGTTATAACGTAATGCTATATAACGTTATACGTTATATCGTGATGCTACATATCGTTATACGTTATATCGTAAGGCTATATAACGTTATACGTTATATCATAATGCTACATAACGTTATACGTT
>NW_025217410.1:0-1204 GCF_014825855.1 Bombus pyrosoma | reverse complement strand
ATTACGATATAACGTATAACGTTATATAGTATTACGATATAACGTATAACGATATATAGTATTATGATATAACGTATAACGTTATATGGTGTTACAATATAACGTATAACGATATGTGATATTACGATATAACGTATAACGATATATAGTATTTTGATATAACGTATAACGTTATATAGTATTACGATATAACGTATAACATTATATGGTATTACGATATAACGTATAACGTTATATAGTATTATGATATAACGTATAACGTTATATAGTATTATGATATAACGTATAACGATATACTGTTTTACGATATAACGTATAACGTTATATAGTATTACGATATAACGTATAACGATATATAGTATTATGATATAACGTATAACGTTATATGGTGTCACAATATAACGTATAACGATATGTGATATTACGATATAACGTATAACGATATGTGGTATTACGTTTTAACGTATATCGTTATATTGTATTATGATATAACGTAAAACGATATATAGTATAGCGATATAACGTATAACGTTATATAGTATTACGATGTAACGTATAACGTTATATTGTATTACGATATAACGTATAACGTTATATGGTGTTACGATATAACGTATAACGTTATATAGTATTATAATATATAGTATAACGTTATATAGTATTATGATATAACGTATAACGTTATATAGTATTATGATACAACGTATAACGTTATATAGTATTACGATATAACGTATAACGTTGTATAGTATTACGATATAACGTATAACGTTATATAGTATCACGATATAACGTATAACGATATATAGTATTATGATATAACGTATAACGTTATATTGTATTACGATATAACGTATAACGTTATATAGTATTACGATATAACGTATAACGTTATATAGTATTACGATATATAGTATAACGTTATATTGTATTACGATATAACGTATAACATTATATAGTATTACGATATAACGTATAACGATATATAGTATTACGATATAACGTATAACGATATATTGTATTATGATACAACGTATAACGTTATATAGTATTATGACATATAGTATAACGTTATATGGTATTACGATATAACGTATAACGTTATATGGTATTACGATATAACGTATAACGTTATATGGTATTACGATATAACGTATAAAGATATGTGGTATTACGTTTTAACGTATAACGTTACATTGTATTA
>NW_025217409.1:0-1204 GCF_014825855.1 Bombus pyrosoma | reverse complement strand
TACTATATATCATAATACAATATAACGTTATACGTTGTATCGTAATACTATATAACGTTGTACGTTATATCGTAACACCATATAACGTTGTACGTTATATCGTAACACCATATAACGTTATACGTTATATCGTAATACTATATAACGTTATACGTTATATCATAATGCTATATATCGTTATACGTTAAAACGTAATACCAGATATCGTTATACGTTATATCGTAATACCACATATCGTTATACTATATATCATAATACCATATAACGTTATACGTTATATCGTAATACTATATAATGTTGTACTATATATCATAATACTATATAACGTTATACGTTACATCGTAATACTATATAACGTTATACGTTATATCGTAATACAATATAACGTTGTACTATATATCATAATACAATATAACGTTATACGTTATATCGTAATACTAAATATCGTTATACGTTATATCGTAATACTATATAACGTTATACGCTATATCGTAATACAATATAACGTTATACGTTATATGGTAATACTATATAACGTTATACGTTGTATCGTAATACTATATAATGTTGTACTATATATCATAATACTATATAACGTTATACGTTACATCGTAATACTATATAACGTTATACGTTATATCGTAATACAATATAACGTTGTACTATATATCATAATACAATATAACGTTATACGTTATATCGTAATACTAAATATCGTTATACGTTATATCGTAATACTATGTAACGTTATACGTTGTATCGTAATACTATATAACGTTATACGTTATATCGTAATACTATATAATGTTATACGTTATACCGTAGTACTATATAACGTTATACGTTACATCGTAATACAATATAACGTTGTACTATATATCATAATACAATATAACGTTTTACGTTATATCGTAATACTATGTAACGTTATACGTTGTATCGTAATACTATATAACGTTATACGTTATATCGTAATACTATATAATGTTATACGTTATACCGTAGTACTATATAACGTTATACGTTACATCGTAATACTATATAACGTTATACGTTATATCATAATGCTATATAACGTTATACGTTATATCATAATACTATGTAACGTTATACGATAAAACGTAATACCTCATACCGTTATACGTTATATCGTAATACCACATATCGTTATACGTTATATCGTAACACCATATAACGTTATACG
>NW_025217408.1:0-1204 GCF_014825855.1 Bombus pyrosoma | reverse complement strand
ATTATTACGTTATAACGTATAACGTTATGTGGTATTACGATATGACGTATAACGTAATGTAGTATTAGGATATAACGTATAACGTCATATAGCAATACGATATAGCGTATAACGTTATGTGGTGTTACGATATGACGTATAACGTTACATAGTATTACGTTATAACGCATAACGTCATGTGGTAATATGATATGACGCAAATCGTAATGTAGTATTAGGATATAACGTGTAACGTTATGTGGTATTACGATATGACGTATAACGTAATGTAGTATTAGAATATAAGGTATAACGTCATATAGCAATACGATATAACGTATAACGTTATGTGGTGTTACGATGTGACGTATAGCGTTACATAGTATTACGATAAAACGTATAACGTCATATATCAATACGATATGACGTATAACGTTATATCGTATTATGTTATAACGTATAACGCTGTGTGGTGTTTCGATATGACGTATAACGTTATATAGTATTACGATATAACGTATATCGTTATGTGGTACTACCATATAACGTATAACGTTATGTGGTATTGCGATATGACGTATAAAGTTATATAGTATTACGTTATAACGTATAACGTTATGTGGTATTACGATATGACGTATAACGTAATGTAGTATTAGGATATAACGTATTTCGTCATATAGCAATACGATATAACGTATAACACTATGTGGTGTTACGATATGACGTATAACGTTACATAGTATTATGTTATAACGTATAACGTTATGTGGTGTTACGATATGACGTATAAGGTCATATAGCAATACGACATAACGTATAACGCTATGTGGTGTTACGATATGACATATAACGTTATATAGTATTACGTTATAACGTATAACGTCATATATCAATACGATATGATGTATAACGTTATATATTATTAGGTTATAACGTATAACGTTATGTGGTATTACGATATGACGTATAACGTAATGTAGTATTAGGATATAACGTATAACGTCATATAGCAATACGATATATCGTATAACGTTATGTGGTGTTACGATATGACGTATAACGTTACATGGTATTACGTTATAACATATAACGTTATGTGGTGTTACGATATAACATATAACGTCATATACCAATACGATATAACGTATAACGTTATGTGGTGTTACGATATGACGTATAACGTCATATAGCAATACGATATAACGTATAACGTTATGTGGTA
>NW_025217407.1:0-1205 GCF_014825855.1 Bombus pyrosoma | reverse complement strand
ATAATACTATATAACGTTATACGTTATATCATAATACTATATAACGTTATACGTTATAACGTAATATCACATATCGTTATATGTTTTATCGTAATACCAATAACGTTATACGTTATATCGTAATACTATATAACGTTATTCGTTATATCGTAATACTACATAACGTTATACGTTATATGCTAATACTATATAACGTTATCCGTTATATCATAATACCATATAACGTTATACGTTATATCGTAATACCATATAACGTCATTGATTACAAAGTGATACCACATATCGTTATACGTTATATCGTAATACCATATAGCGTTATACGTTATATCGTAATAGTATATAACGTTACACGTTATATCATTATACTATATAACGTTATACGTTATATCATAATACTATATAACGTTATACGTTATAACGTAATACCACATACCGTTATACGTTTTATCGTAATACCATATAACGTTATATGTTATATCGTAATACCATATAACGTTATACGTTATAACATAATACCACATATCGTTATACATTATATCGTAATACCATATAACGTTATACGTTATATCGTAATACTATATAACGTTATACGTTATATCATAATACTATATAACGTTATACATTATATCATAATACTATATAACGTTACGCGTTATATCATAATACTATACAACGTTATACGTTGTAACGTAATACCACATATCGTTATACGTTATATCGTAATACTATATAACGTTATACGTTATATCATAATACTATATAACGTTATGCGTTATATCATAATACTATATAACGTTATACGTTATATCATTATACTATATAACGTTATACGTTATAACGTAATATCACATATCGTTATACTTTTTATCGTATTACCATATAACGTTATACGTTATATCGTAATACTATATAACGTTATACGTTATATCATAATACTATATAACGTTGTACGTTATAACGCAATACCACATATCGTTATACGTTTTATCGTAAAACCATATAACGCTATACGTTATATCGTAATACCATATAACGTTATACGTTATACCATAATACTATATAACGTTATACTATATATCATAATACTATATAACGTTATACGTTATAACGTAATACCATATAACGTTATTGATTACAAAGTAATACCGCATATCGTTATACCTTATATCGTAATACTATATAACGTTATACGTTATATCATAATA
>NW_025217406.1:0-1205 GCF_014825855.1 Bombus pyrosoma | reverse complement strand
TTATGACGTATAACGTTATATAGTGTTACGTTGTAGCGTATAACGTTATGTAGTATTACGTTATAACGTTTAACGTTATGTAGCATAACGGTATAACGCATAACGTTGTGTAGCAATACGATATAACGTATAACGTTATGTACCATTACGGTATAACGTATAACGTTATGTAGCATTACAATATAACGTATAACGTTATATAGTATTACGTTATAACGTATAACGTTATGTAGCATTACAGTATAACGTATAACGTTATGTAGCATTATGATATAACGTATAACGTTATATAGCATTGCGTTATGACGTATAACGTTATATAGTGTTACGTTGTAGCGTATAACGTTCTGTAGTATTACGTTATAACGTGTAACGTTATGTAGCATAACGGTATAACGCATAACGTTGTGTAGCAGTACGATATAACGTATAACGTTATGTACCATTACGGTATAACGTATAACGTTATGTAGCATTACAATATAACGTATAACGTTATGAGGTATTACGTTATAACGTATAACGTTATATAGCATTACAGTATAACGTATAACGTTATGTAGCATTACGGTATAACGTATAACGTTATGTAGTATTACGTTATAACGTATAACGTTATGTAGCATAACGTTATAACGTATAACGTTGTGTAGTATTACGTTATAACGTATAACGTTATGTATTATTGCGGTGTAACGTATAACGTTATATAGCGTTACGTTATAGCGTATAACGATATGTAGTATTACGTTATAACGTATAACGTTATGTAGCATTATGATATAACGTATAACGTTTTGTAGCATTACAATATGACGTATAACGTTATGTATCATTACGTTATAACGTATAACGTTATATAGCATTGCGTTATGACGTATAACGTTCTATAGCATTACGTTTTTACGTATAACGTTATGTAGCATTGCGTTAAAACGTATAGCGTTATGTAGCACTACGGTATAACGTATAACGTTATGTAGCATTACAATATAACGTATAACGTTATGTAGTATTACGTTATAACGTATAACTTTATGTAGCAATGCGTTATAACGTATAACGTTGTGTAATATTACGTTATAACGTATAACGTTATGTAGCATAACGGTATAACGTATAACGATGTGTAGCATTACAATATAACGTATAACGTTATGTAGTATTACGTTATAACGTGTAACGTTATATAGCATCGCGTTATG
>NW_025217405.1:0-1205 GCF_014825855.1 Bombus pyrosoma | reverse complement strand
ATAACGTTATATAGTATTATGATATAACGTTTAACGTTATATAGTATTATGACATAACGTATAACGTTACATGGTATTATGATATATAGTATAACATCATATGAAATAACGATATAACGTATAACGTTATATAGTATTATGATATAACGTATAACGTTATATAGTATTATGATATAACGTATAACGTTATATAGTATTATGATATAACGTATAACGTTATATAGTATTACGTTATAACGTATAACGTTATATAGCATTATGATATATAGTATAACATCTTATGGTATTACGATATAACGTACAACGTTATATAGTATTGTGATATAACGTATAACGTTATATAGTATTATGACATAACGTATAACGATATATGATATAACGATATAACGTATAACGTAATATGGTATTACGATATAACGTATGACGTTATATGATATTACGATATGACGTATAACGGTATGTGGTATTACGTCACAACGTATAACGTTGTATAGTGTTATGATATAACGTATAACGTTATACAGTATTGCGTTATAACGTATAACGTTATATAGTATTACGATATAACGTATAACGTTATATAGTATTATGATATAACGTATAACGTTATATGGTATTACGACATAACGTATAGCGATATGTGGTATTACGTTATAACGTATAACGTTATATAGTATTATGATATAACGTATAACGTTATATACTATTATGATATAACGTATAACATTATATGGTGTTACGATATAACGTATAACGTTATATAGTGTTATGATATAACGAATAACGTTATATAGTATTATGATATAACGTATAACGTCATATGGTATTACGATATAACGTATAACGTTATATGGTATTACGTTATAACGTATAACGTTATATGGTATTACGATATAACGTATAACGTTATATGGCATTACGATATAACGTATAATGTTATATGGTATTACGATATAATGTATAACGTTATATAATATTACGATTTATCGTATAACGATATGTGGTATTACGTTATAACGTATAACGTTATATAGTATTATGATACAACGTATAACGTTATATAGCATTATGATATATAGTATAACATCATATGGTATTACGATATAACGTACAACGTTATATAGTATTGTGATATAACGTATAACGTTATATGGTGTTACAATATAACGTATAACGTTATATAGTATTATGATATAACGTATAAC
>NW_025217404.1:0-2437 GCF_014825855.1 Bombus pyrosoma | reverse complement strand
ATTAGGTTATAACGTATAACGTTATGTAGCATTAGGTTATAACGTATATCGTTATGTAGCATTACGTTATATCGTATAACGTCATGTAGAATTACGTTAGAGCGTACAACGTTATGTAGCATTACGTTATAACGTATAACGTTATGTAGCTTTCCGTTATAACGTATAACGTTATATGGTAATACGTTATAACGTATAAAGTTATGTAGCATTGCGTTATACCGTATATCGTTATGTAGCATTACGATATAACGTATAACGTTATGTAGCAATACGTTATAATGTATAACATTATATAGCTTTACGTTATAACGTATAACGTTATGTAGCATTAGGTTATAACGTATAACGTTATGTAGAATTACGTTAGAGCGTATAACGTTATGTAGCATTACGATATAACGTCTAACGTTATGTAGTATTACGTTATATCGTACAACGTTATATGGTAAATCGTTATACCGTATAACGTTATGTAGCATTACGTTATAACGTATAACGTTATGTAGCTTTACGTTATAGTGTATAACGTTATATGCTAATACGTTATAACGTATAACGTTATGTAGCAACACGTTATACCGTATATCGTTATGTTGCTTTACGTTATAACGTATAACGTTATATGGTAATACGTTATAACGTATAACGTTATGTAGCAATACGTTATAACGTATAACATTATATAGCTTTACGTTATAACGTATAACGTTATGTAGCATTAGGTTATAACGTATAACGTTATGTAGCATTGGGTTATAACGTATTTCGTTATGTAGCATTACGTTATATCGTATAACGTCATGTAGAATTACGTTAGAGCGTACAACGTTATGTAGCATTACGTTGTAACGTATAACGTTATGTAGCTTTCCGTTATAACGTATAACGTTATATGGTAATACGTTATAACGTATAACGTTATGTAGCATTGCGCTATACCGTATATCGTTATGTATCATTACGATATAACGTATAACGTTATGTAGCAATACGTTATAACGTATAACATTATATAGCTTTACGTTATAACGTATAACGTTATGTAGCATTAGGTTATAACGTATAACGTTATGTAGCATTACGTTATAACGTATAACGTTATGTAGAATTACGTTAGAGCGTATAACGTTATGTAGCATTACGATATAACGTCTAACGTTATGTAGTATTACGTTATATCGTATAACGTTACATGGTAAATCGTTATACCGTATAACGTTATGTAGCATTACGTTATAACGTATAACGTCATGTAGCTTTACGTTATAGCGTATAACGTTATATGCTAATACGTTATAACGTATAACGTTATGTAGCAATACGTTATACCGTATATCGTTATGTTGCTTTACGTTATAACGTATAACGTTATGTAGTATTACGTTATAGCGTATAACGTTATGCAGCTTTACGATATAACGTATAACGTTATGTAGCATTACGTCATAATGTATAACGTCATGTTGTATTACGTTATAACGTATAACGTTATGTAGTATAACGTTATATCGTATAACGTTGTGTAGTATTACGATATAGCGTATAACGTTATATAGTAATACATTATAACGTATACCGCTACGTAGCTTTACGATATAACGTATGACGTTATGTAGTATTACGATATAGCGTATAACGTTTTGTAGCATTACGATATAACGTATAACGTTATGTAGCATTACGTTATAACGTATAACATTATGTAGCATTAGGTTATAACGTATAACGTTATGTAGCATTAGGTTATAACGTATTTCGTTATGTAGCATTACGTTATATCGTATAACGTCATGTAGAATTACGTTAGAGTGTACAACGTTATGTAGCATTACGTTATAACGTATAACGTTATGTAGCTTTCCGTTATAACGTATAACGTTATATGGTAATACGTTATAACGTATAACGTTATGTAGCATTGCGTTATACCGTATATCGTTATATGGTAATACGTCATAACGTATAACGTTATGTAGTATTACGATATATCGTTTAACGTTATGTAGTATTACGATATATCGGATAACGTTATGTAGTATTGCGATATAACGTATAACGTTATGTATCATTACCTTATAACGTATAAGGTACTGTAGCGTTACGATATAACGTATAACGTTATGTAGCATTACGTTGTAACGTATAACGTTGTCTAGTACAACGTTATAACGTATAACGTTATATGGCAATACGTTATAACGTATACAGCTACGTAGCTTTACGATATAACGTATAACGTTATGTAGCATTACGTTATACCGTATATCGTTATGTTGCTTTACGTTATAACGTATAACGTTGTATGGTAATACGTTATAACGTATAACGTTATGTAGTATTACGATATAACGTATAACGTTATGTAGTATAACGTTATAACGTATAACGTTATGTAGCATTACGTTATAACGTATAACGTCATGTAGCTTTACGT
>NW_025217403.1:0-5241 GCF_014825855.1 Bombus pyrosoma | reverse complement strand
TAATAACGTAATACTACATGACGTTATACGTTACAACGTAATACTACATAACGATATACGTTATATCGTAATGCTACATAACTTTATACGTTATATCGCAATGCTACATAACGTTATACGTTATATCGTAATACTATATAACGATATACGTTATAACGTAATGCTACATAACGTTATACGTTATATCGTAATACTACATGACGTTATATGTTACTACGTAATACTACATAACGATATACGTTATAACGTAATACCATAGAACGTTATACGTTATAACATAATGCTACATAACGTTATTCGTTACATCGTAATACCATATAACGTTATACGTTATAAAATAATGCTACATATCGTTATGTCGTAATACCATATAACGTTATACGTTATATCGTAATACCACATAACGTTATACGTTATAACGTAGGGCTACATAATGATATACGTTATAACGTAATGCTACATAACGTTATACGTTATAACGTAATACTATAGAACTTTATACGTTAGAAACATGATGCTACACAACGTTATACGTTATAACGTAATACTACATGAGGTTATACGTTTCAACGTAATACTACATAACGATATACGTTATATCGCAATGCTACATAACGTTATACGTTATATCGTAATGCTACATAACGATATATGTTATAACGTAATGCTACATAACGTTATAAGTTATAACGTGATACTACATTACGTTATACGTTACAACGTAATACCAGATAACGATATACGTTATAACGTAATACCATAGAACGTTATACGTTATAACATAATGCTGCATAACGTTATACGTTATAACGTAATACTACATGAGGTTATACGTTTCAACGTAATACTACATAACGATAAACTTTATATCGTAATACTACATAACGTTATACGTTATAGCATATTGCTGCATAACGATATACGTTATAACGTAATACAACATGTCGTCATACGTTATATCGTAATACCATATAGCATTATACGGTATATCGTAATACTATATATCGTTATACGTTATAACGTAATGCTGCATGACGTTACATCGTAATACCGTAGAACGTTATACGTTATAACATAATGCTACATAACGTTATATGTTATAACGTAATACTACATGGCGTTGTGCGTTATAACGTAATGCTACATAACGTTATACGTTATAACGTAATACTACATGACGTTATACGTTACAACGTAATAGTACATAACGATATACGTTATAACGTAATGCTACATAACGTTATACGTTGTATCGTAAAACTACATAACATTATACGTTATACCGTAATGCTACGTAACGTTATACGTTATAACGTAATACTACATGACGTTATACGTTACAACGTAATACTACATAACGATATACGTTATAACGTAATACTAAAAACGTTATACGTTATATGGTAGTGCTACATAACGTCATACGTTATAACCTAATACTACGTAACGTTATACGTTATATCGTAATTCCATACAACGTTATACGTTATAACGTAATACTATATATCGTTATACGTTATAACGTAATGATACATAGCGTTATACGTTATATCGTAATGCTACATAACGTTAAACGTTATAACGTAATACCATAGAACGTTATACGTTATAACGTAATGCTACATAACGTTATACGTTATAACGTAATGCGACATAACGTTACATCGTAATACCATGTAACGTTATACGTAATATCGTAATACCACATAACGTTATACGTTATACCGTAATGCTACAGAACGATATACGTTATAACGTAATGCTACATAACGTTATACGTTTCAACGTAATACTACATAACGTTATACGTTATAGCATAATGCTACATAACGTTATACGTAATAACGTAATACTACATGACGTTATACGTTACAACGTAATACTACATAACGATATACGTTATACCGTAATGCTACATAACTTTATACGTTATATCGCAATGCTACATAACCTTATACGTTATATCGTAATACTATATAACGATATACGTTATAACGTAATGCTACATAACGTTATACGTTATATCGTAATACTACATGACGTTATATGTTACTACGTAATACTACATAACGTTATATGTTATATCGTAATGCTACACAACGATACATGTTATAGCGTAATACCATATAACGTTATACGTTATAAAACAATGCTACATAACGTTATTCGTTACATCGTAATACCATATAACGTTATACGTTATAAAATAATGCTACATAACGTTATGTCGTAATACCATATAACGTTATACGTTATATCGTAATACCACATAACGTTATACGTTATAACGTAGTGCTACATAACGATATACGTTATAACGTAATGCTACATAACGTTATACGTTATAACGTAATACTATAGAACGTTATACGTTATAACATAGTGCTACATAACGTTATACGTTGTAACGTAATACTGCATGAGGTTATACGTTTCAACGTAATGCTACATAACGATATACGTTATATCGTAATGCTACGTAACGTAATACGTTATATCGTAATGCTACATGACGTTACACGTTATAACGTAATACCATATAACGTTATACGTTATAACGTAATGATACATAGCGTTATACGTTATTACGTAATGCTACATAACGTTATACGTTATAACGTAATACTACATCACGATATACGTTACAACGCAATAGTACATAACGATATACGTTATAACGTAATGATACATAACGTTATACGTTATTACGTAATGCTACATAATGTTATACGTTATATCGTAATGCTACATAACGTAATACGTTATATCGTAATGCTACATAACGTTATACGTTATATCGTAATGCTACATAACGTTACACGTTATAACGTAATACCATATAACGTTATACGTTATATCGTAATACTATATATCATTATACGTTATAACGTAATGCCACATAACGTTATGTCGTAATACCATATTACGTTATACGTTATATCGATATGCTACATAACGTTATACGTTGTAACGTAATACTGCATGAGGTTATACGTTTCAACGTAATGCTACATAACGATATACGTTATATCGTAATGCTACATAACGTAATACGTTATATCGTAATACTACATGACGTTATACGTTACAACGTAATATTACATAACGATATACGTTATAACGCAATGCTACATAACGTTATACGTTATATCGTAATACTACATAACATTATACGTTATACCGTAATGCTATATAACGTTATAAGTTATAACGTAATACTACATGACATTATACGTTATATCGTAATGCTACATAACGTTATACGTTATAACCTAATACTACATAACGTTATATGTTATAACGTAATGCTACATAACGTTATACGTTATAACGTAATACTATAGAACGTTATACGTTATAACATAATGCTACATAACGTTATGCGTTATAACGTAATACTACATGAGGTTATACGTTTCAACGTAATACTACATAACGATATACGTTATATCGTAATGCTACATAACGTTATACGATATATCGTAGTGCTACATAACGTTACACGTTATACCGTAATGCTACATAACGTTATACGTTATAACGTAATACTACATGACGTTATACGTTACAACGTAATACTACATAACGATATACGTTATATCGTAATGCTACATAAAGTTATAGGTTATATCGTAATACCATATAGCGTTATACGTTATAACGTAATACCGCATAAAGTTATACGTTATATCGTAATACTACATGACGTTATACGTTATAACGTAATAATACATGACGTTATACGTTACTACGTAATACTACATAACGATATACGTTATAACGTAATACTACAAAACGTTATACGTTATATCGTAGTGCTACATAACGTTACTCGTTATAACGTAATACCATATAACGTTATACGTTATATCGTAATACTATATATCGTTATACGTTATAACGTAATGCTACGTAACGTTATGTCGTAATACCATATAACGTTATACGTTATATCGTAATACCACATAACGTTATACGTTATAACGTAAAGCTACATAGCGATATACGTTATAACGTAATGCTACATAACGTTATACATTATAACGTAATACCATAGAACGTTATACGTTATAACATAATGCTACATAACGTTATACGCTATAACGTAATACTACATGACGTTATACGTTACAACGTAATACTACATAACGATATACGTTATATCGTAATGCTACATAACGGTATACGTTATAACGTAATGGTACATAGCGTTATACGTTATTACGTAATGCTACATAATGTTATACGTTATATCGTAATGCTACATAACGTTATACGTTATAACATAATGCTACATGATGTTATACGTTATAACCTAATACTACATAACGATATGCGTTATAACGTAATACTACAAAACATTATACGTTATATCGATATGCTGCATAACGTTATACGTTATAACGTAATGCTACATAACGTTATACGTTATAACGTAATACTACATGAGGTTATACGTTTCAACGTAATACTACATAACGATATACGTTATATCGTAATGCTACATAACGTTATACGTTATATCGTAATACTACATAACATTATACGTTATAACGTAATGCTACATAACGTTACATCGTAATACCATATAACGTTATACGTAATATCGCAATAACACATAACGTTGTACGTTATACCGTAAGGCTACATAATGATATACGTTATAACGTAATGCTACATAACGTTATACGTTATAACGTAATACCATAGAACGTTATACGTTATAACATAATGCTACATAACGTTATACGTTATAACGTAATACTACATGAGGTTATACGTTTCAACGTAATACTACATTTTTTTTTTTTTTTTATTTTTAAATAGATCATTTTACAATTTGTCCATTAGGACATTTGGTAAAATATTATAGTTTGGGTTTTGATGAAATATAGCATGTGTATGGTTACCCCCAGCGGGGCTCCATCTTCCAGGTTGTTTATTGTTCTATTGTGAGGTCTGCAGGGTGCTTCTTCTTCAGTCTTCTTTCTGTTATTGTATTATTCGTTTCAGCAACCAGCTGATTTGGGTGTGTTGCAATACTTTCTTTATACTTTTTTGCATATCTGGCGATTTCCTCTTTAACTGTTGGAGTCCTTAAGTCTTTTCGTATATCTTCATTTCTGACGTACCATGGAGCGTTAACTATTGTCCTTAGGATTTTTGCTTGCTCTGTTTCTATTTTATTTATGTGACTCATTGCTGCCATCCCCCATAGTGGGACTCCGTATGTCCAGATTG
>NW_025217402.1:0-1205 GCF_014825855.1 Bombus pyrosoma | reverse complement strand
GGTATTACATTATAAAGTATAACGTTAAGTAGTATTATGATATAACGTATAACGTTATATGGTATTACGATATAACGTATAACGATATGTGGTATTACGTTATAACGTATAACGTTGTATAGTATTATGATATAACGCATAACGTTATATAGTATTATGATATAATGTATAACGTTATATAGTATTACGATATAACGTACAACGATATGTGGTATTACGTTATAACGTATAACGTTGTATAGTATTATGATATAACGTTTAACGTTATATAGTATTATGATATAACGTGTAACGTTATATAGTATTATGATATAACGTATAACGTTATATAGTATTACGATATAAGGTATAACGATATGCGGTATTACTTTGTAATCAATAACGTTATATGGTATTACGTTATAACGTATAACGTTATATAGTATTATGATATATAGTATAACGTTATATAGTATTATGGTATAACGTATAAAGTTATATGGTATTACGATATAACGTATAACGTTATATGGTTTTACGATAAAACGTATAACGATATGTGGTATTGCGTTATAACGTACAACGTTATATAGTATTATGATATAACGTATAACGTTATATAGTATTACGATATAACGTATAACGATATGTGGTATTACGTTATAACGTATAACGTTGTATAGTATTATGATATAACGCATAACGTTATATAGTATTATGATATAATGTATAACGTTATATAGTATTATGATATAACGCATAACGTTATATAGTATTATGATATAATGTATAACGTTATATAGTATTATGATATAACGTATAACGTTATATAGTATTACGATATAACATATAACGTTATATGGTATTACGATATAACGTATAACGTTATATGGTATTACGATAAAACGTATAACGATATGTGGTATTACGTTATAACGTATAACGTTATATAGTATTATGATATAATGTATAACGTTATATAGTATTATGATATAACGCATAACGTTATATAGTATTATGATATAATGTATAACGTTATATAGTATTATGATATAACGTATAACGTCATATAGTATTACGATATAACGTATAACGATATGTGGTATTACGTTATAACGTATAACGTTGTATAGTATTATGATATAACGCATAACGTTATATAGTATTATGATATAATGTATAACGTTATATAGTATTATGATATAACGTATAACGTTATATAGTAT
>NW_025217401.1:0-1205 GCF_014825855.1 Bombus pyrosoma | reverse complement strand
TACGATATAACGTATAACGTTATGAGGTGTTACGATATGACGTATAACGTTATTTGATATTACGATATAACGTATATCGTTATGTGGCGCTACGAGATAACGTATAACGTTATAAAGTATTGCGTTATAACGTATAACGTTGTTTGGTATTACGATATGACGTATAACGTAATGTGGTATCAGGATATAACGTATATCGTCATATAGCAATACCATATAAGGTATAACGTTATGTGGTATTACGATATAACGTATAACGTTGTCTGGTATTACGATATGTCGTATAACGTAATGTGGTATTAGGAAATAACGTATAACGTCATATAGCAATACGATATAACGTATAACGTTATGTGGTATTACGATATAAGGTATAACGTTATGTGGTATTACGATATAACGTATATCGTAATGTAGTATTAGGATATAGCGTATAACGTCATATAGCCATACGATATAACGTATAACGTTATGTGGTATTACGACATAACGTATAACGTTATGAGGTGTTACGCTCTAACGTATAACGTTATGTGGTGCTACGATATAACGTATAACGTTATGTGGTATTACGATATATCGTTTAGGCTTGTATAGTAATACGTTATAACGTATAACGTTATGTAGTACTGCGATATGACGTATAATGTAATGTAGTATTAGGATATAACGTATATCGTCATATAGCAATACGACATAACGTATAACGTTATGAGGTGTTACGATATGACGTATAACGTTATGAGGTATTACGATATAACGTATAACGCTATGTGGTATTACGATATAAGGTATAACGTTATAGAGTATTACGATATAACGTATAACGTTATCTGGTATTACGGTATCATGTACAACATTATGTAGTATTACGTCATAAGACATAACGTTATGTGTGATTACGATATGACGTATAACGTAATGTAGTATTAGGATATAACGCATAACGTCATATAGCAATACGTTATAACGTATAACGTTTTATAGTATTACGTGATAAGATATAACGTCATGTGGTATTGCGATATAATGTATAACGTTATGTAGTACCGCGATATGACGTATAACGTTATGTGGTACTACGTTATAACGTAAAAAGTTATGTAGTATTACGTTATAAGGTATAACGTAATGTAGTATTAGCATATAACGTATATCGTCATATAGCAATACGATATAACGTATAACGTTATGTGGTATTACGA
>NW_025217400.1:0-1205 GCF_014825855.1 Bombus pyrosoma | reverse complement strand
GTGTTACGATATAACGTATAACGGTTTGTAGTACTACGTTACAACGTATAACGTTATATAGTATTACGATATAACGTATATCGATATGTAGTGTTACGTTATAACGTCTAACGATATATGGTAATGCGATATAACGTATAACGATATGTTGTATTACGATATAAGGTATAACGTTATGTAGTGTTACGTTATAACGTATGACGATATGTAGTGTTACGTTATAACGAATAACGTTATATAGTATTACGTTATAGCGTATAACGTTATATAGTATTACGATATGACTTATAACGTTATATGGTAATACGATATAACGTATAACGATATGTAGTATTACGATATAACGAATAACGATATGTTGTATTATGATATAACTTATATGGATATGTTGTATTACGATATAACGTATAACGTTATATGGTATTACGATATAACGTATAACGTTATATAGTGTGACGTTATGACGCATAACGATATATGGTACTACGATATAACGGATAACGATATGTTGTATTGCGATATAAGGTATAACGTTATGTAATAATACGTTCTAGCGTATAACGTTATATAGTATTACGATATGACGTATAACGTTATATGGTATTACGATATAACGTATAACGACATGTAGTATTACGATATAACGTATAACGATATGTGGTATTACGATATAACGTATAGCGTTATACAGTATTACGATATAACGTATAACGTTATATGGTATTACGATATAACGTATATGGATATGTTGTATTTCGATATACCGTATAACGTTACGTAGGATTACGATATAACGTATAACGTTATGTAGCATTACGATATAACGTATAACGTTATGTAGCATTACGTTATAGCGTATAACGTTATGTCGTATAACGATATAATGTATAACATCATGTACTATTACGACATAACGTATAACGTTATATGGTAATACGATATAACGTATAACGATATGTAGTATTACGATATAACGCATAACGATATGTTGTATTATGATATAACTTATATGGATATGTTGTATTACGATATAACGTATAACGTTATATGGTATTACGATATAACGTATAACGTTATGTAGTGTGACGTTATGACGCATAACGATATATGGTACTACGATATAACGGATAACGATATGTTGTATTGCGATATAAGGTATAACGTTATGTAATAATACGTTCTAGCGTATAACGTTATATAGTATT
>NW_025217399.1:0-1206 GCF_014825855.1 Bombus pyrosoma | reverse complement strand
TATGTTATAACGTATAACGTTATGTAGCATTACGTTATAACGTATAACGTCATGTAGCATTACGTTATAACGTATAGCGATATGCAGTATTACGAAATAACGTATAACGTTATGTAGCATTACGTTATAACGTATAACGCTACGTAGATATATGTTATAACGTATAACGTTATGTAGCATTACGTTATAATGTATAACTTTATATGGTATTAGGATGTAACGTATAACGTTATGAAGCATTACGTTATAACATATAGCGATATGTAGTATTACGATATAACGTATAACGTTATGTAGCTTTACGTTATAACATATAGCGATATGCAGTATTACGGTATAACGTATAACGTTATGTAGTATTACGTTATAACGTATAACGTTATGTACTATTTCGTTATAACGTATAACGTAATGTAGACATATGTTATAACGTACAACGTTATATAGCAATACGTTATAACGTATAACGTTATATGGTATTAGGATGTAACGTATAACGTTATGTAGCATTACGTTATAACATATAGCGATATGTAGTATTACGATATAACGTATAACGTTATGTAGCCTTACGTTATAACGTATAACGCTACGTAGATGTTTGTTATAACGTATAACGTTATGTAGCATTACGATATAACATATAGCGATATGCAGTATTACGATATGACGTATAACGTTATGTAGCATTACGTTATAACGTATAACGCTACGTAGATATATGTTATAACGTATAACGTTATGTAGCATTACGTTATAACGTATAAAGTTACGTAGTATTACGTTATAACGTAAAACGTTATGTAGTATTACGTTATATCGTATAACGTTATGTCATATTACGATATAACGTATAACGTCATGTAGTATTACGTTATAGCGTATAACGTTATGTAGCATTACGTTATAACGTATAACGTTATGTACTATTACGTTATAACGTATAAGGTCATGTAGAATTACGTTGTAGCGTATAACGTTATGTAGCATTTGGTGATAACGTATAACGTTATGTGGACATATGTTGTAACGTATAACGTTATATAGTATTACGTTATAACGTATAACGTTATGTAGCATTGCGTTATAACGTATAACGTTATGTAGTATTACGTTATATCGTATAACGTTATGTCATATTACGATATAACGTATAACGTCATGTAGTATTACGTTATAGCGTATAACGTTATGTAGCATTACGTT
>NW_025217398.1:0-1206 GCF_014825855.1 Bombus pyrosoma | reverse complement strand
ACGTTATAACGTAATGCTATATAACGTTATACGTTATAACGTAATGCTATATAACGTTATACGTTATAACGTAATGCTATGTAACGTTATACGTCATAACGCAATGCTATATAACGTTATACGTTATATCATAATGCTACATAACGTTATACGTTATATCATAATGCTACATAACGTTATATGTTATACCGTAATGCTATATAACGTTATACGTTATAACGTAATGCCATATAACGATATAAGTTATAACATAATGCTACATAACGTTATACGTTATACCGAAGTGCTACATAACGATATACGTTATAACGTATGCTATATAACGTTATACGTTATAACGTAATGCTATATAACGTTATACGTTATATTGTAATGCTACATAACGTTATATGTTATACAATAATGCCACGTAACGTTATACGTTGTAACGTAATACTATATAACGTTATACGTTATATCATATTGCTACATAACGTTATATGTTATACTGCAATGCTACATAACGTTATACGTTATAACGTAATGCCATATAACGATATAAGTTATAACATAATGCTACATAACGTTATACGTTATACCGTAATGCTACATAACGTTACACGTTATAACGTAATACTACATAACGTTATACGTTATATCGTAATGCTATTTAACGTTATGCGTTATAACGTAATACTATATAACGTTATACGTTTTAACGTAATGCCACATAACGTTATACGTTATAACGTAATACTATATAACGTTATACGTTTTAACGTAATGCTTTATAACGTTATACGTTACAACGTTATACTATATAACGTTATACGTTATACCGTAATGCTATATAACGTTATACGTCATAACGCAAAGCTATATAACGTTATCCGTCATAACGCAATGCTGTAAAACGTTATACGTTATATCATAGTGCTACATAACGTTATGTGTTATACCGCAATGCTACATAACGTTATGTGTTATACCGTAATGCTATATAACGTTATACGTTATAACGTAATACCATATAACGTTATACGTTATAACGTAATGCTATACAACGTTATACGTCATAACGCAAAGCTATATAACGTTATACGTTATAACGTAATACTACATAACGTTATACGTTATATTGTAATGCTACATAACGTTATATGTTATACAATAATGCTACATAACGTTATACGTTGTAACGTAATACTATATAACGTTATACGTTAT
>NW_025217397.1:0-1206 GCF_014825855.1 Bombus pyrosoma | reverse complement strand
TTATAACGTTATATATACTACGTTATGACGTATAACGTTCTGTAGTATGATGATATAACGTATAACGCTATATGCTATTACGATATAGCGTATAACGTTATGCGGCATTACGATATAAAATATAACGTTATATAGTACTACGTTATGACGTATAACGTTCTGTAGTATGATGATATAACGTATAACGTTATATAGCACTACGTTATGGCGTGTAACGTTGTATTGTATTAAGTTATGACGTATAACATTTGGCAGTATTATGATATAACGTATAACGTTATATGCTATTACGATATAGCGTATAACGTTATACGGTATTACGATATAACATATAACGTTATATAGTACTACGTTATAACGTATAACGTTGTACAGTATTACTTTGTAACATATAACGATATATAGTATTACGTTATAACGTATAACGACATATAGTACTACGTTATGACGTAAAACGATGTGTAGTATTATGATATAACGTATAACGTTATATAGCACTACGTTATGTCGTATAACGTTGTATAGTATTACATTGTAACGTATAACGGTATATAGTATTACGTTATAACGTATAACGGCATATAGTATTACGTTATGAAGTAAAACGGTGTGTAGTATTATGATATAACGTATAACGTTATATGCTATTACGATATAGCGTATGACGTTATACGGTATTACGATATAACATATAACGTTATATAGTAATACGTTATGACGTATAACGTTGTATAGTATTACTTTGTAACGTATAACGATATATAGTATTACGTTATAAGGTATAACGACATATAGTACTACGTTATGACGTAAAACGATGTGTAGTATTATGATATAACGTATAACGTTACATGGTATGACGTTATAACGTATTACCTTATACAGTATTACGATATAACGTATAACGTTATATAGTAATACGTTATGACTTATAACGTTATATATACCACGTTATGACGTATAACGTTCTGCAGTATGATGATATAACGTATAACGTTATGTGCTACTACGATATAGCGTATAACGTTATACGGTATCACGATATAACATATAACGTTATATAGTACTACGTTATGACGTATAACGTTCTGTCGTATGATGATATAACGTATAACGTTATATAGTAATACGCTATGACGTATAACGTTGTATTGTATTAAGTTATGACGTATAACATTTGGCAGTATTATGATATAACGTATAACG
>NW_025217396.1:0-1206 GCF_014825855.1 Bombus pyrosoma | reverse complement strand
AATACTATATAACGTTATACGTTATACCGTAATGCTACATAACGTTATACGTTATAACGTAATACTACATAACGTAATACGATATAACGCAATGCTATATAACGTTATACGTTATATCATAGTGCTACATAACGTTATACGTTATACCGTAATGCTACATAACGTTATACGTTATAACGTAATACTACATAACGTTATACGTTATAACATCATACTACATAACGTTATACGCTATAACGTAACACTATATAACGTTATATGTTATACCGTAATGCTACATAACGTTATGCGCTATAACGTAACACTATATAACGTTATACGTTATAACGTAATACTACATAACGTTATACGTTATAACGTCATACTACATAACGTTATACGCTATAACGTAACACTATATAACGTTATATGTTATACCGTAATGCTACATAACGTTATGCGCTATAACGTAACACTATATAACGTTATACGTTATAACGTAATACTACATAACGTTATACGCTATACCGTGATGCTACATAACGTTATACGTTATAACGTACTACTACATAACGTTATACGTTATACCGTAATGCTACATAACGTTATAAGTTATATCATAGTGCTACATGACGTTATACGTTGAAACGTAATGCTATAAAACGTTATACGTCATAACGCAATGCTATATAACGTTATACGTTATAACGTAATACTACATAACTTTATACGTTATATTGTAATGCTACATAACGGTATACGTTATACCGTAATGGTACATAACGTTATACGTTATATCGTAATGCTACACAACGTTATACGTTATACCGTTATGCTACATAATGTTACACGTTATAACGTAATACTACACAACCTTATACGTTATAACGTAATGCTACATAACGTTATACGTTATAACGTATTACTATATAACGTTATACGTTATACCGTAATGCTACATAACGTTATACGTTATAACGTAATACTACATAACGTAATACGATATAACGCAATGCTATATAACGTTGTACGTTATATCATAGTGCTACATAACGTTATACGTTAAAACGTAATGCTATATAACGTTATACGTCATAACGCAATGCTATATAACGTTATACGTTATACCGTAATGCTACATAACGTTATACGTTATAACGTAATACTACATAACGTTATACGTTATATTGTAATGCTACATAACGTTATACGTTATAACGTAATACT
>NW_025217395.1:0-1206 GCF_014825855.1 Bombus pyrosoma | reverse complement strand
TACATAACGTTATACGTTATAAGGTAATACTTCATAGCGTTAACCATTATAACGTAATAGTACATAATGTGTTACGTTATATCTTAATACTACATATCGTTATACGATATATCGTAATACTATATAGCGTCATACGTTGTAACGTAATGCTACATAACGTTATACGTTATATCGTAATGCTACATAACGTTGTACGATACAACGTGTTACCATATAACGTTATACGTTATATCGTAATACTACATAACGTTATACTTTGTATCGTAATGCTACATAACGTTATACGTTATACCGCAATACTATATAACGTTATACGCTATAAGGTAATACTACACAGCGTTAATCGTTATAACGTAATAGTACATAACGTTTTACGTTACATCTTAACACTACATATCGTTATACGATATATCGTAGTACTACATAACGTTATACGTTATATCGTAATGCTACAAAACGTTATACGTTATATCGTAATACTACATACCGTTATACGTTATATCGTAATACTATATAACGTTATACGTTGTAACGTAGTACTACATAACGTTACACGTTATATCGTAATACTATATAACGTTATACATTGTAACGTAGTACTACAGAACGTTATACGTTATATCGTAATGCTACATAACGTTATACGTTGTATCGTAATACCATATATCGTTATACGTTATATCGTAATACTACATACCGTTATACGTTATATCATAATACCATATATAGTTATACGTTATAACGTAGTGCCATATATCGTTATACGTTATATCGTAGTGCTACATAACGTTATACGTTATATCGTAATACCATATATCGTTATACGTTATAACGTAATGCTACAAAACGTTATACGTTATGTCGTACTGCTACATAACGTTATACGTTATATCGTAATACTACATAGCATCATACGTTGTACCGTAGTACTAAATAACGTTATACGTTATATCGTAATACTACATAAGGTTATATGTTGTATCGTAATGCTACATAACGTTATACGCTATATCGTAATACTATATAGCGTCATACGTTGTAACGGAATGCTACATAACGTGGTACGTTATGTCGTAATGCTACATAACGTTATACGTTATATCGTAATACTATATAGCGTCATACGTTGTAACCTAATACTACATAACGTTACACGATATATCGTAATACTACATAACGTTATACGCTATAACGTAATGCTACATA
>NW_025217394.1:0-1206 GCF_014825855.1 Bombus pyrosoma | reverse complement strand
TTATCTTAATACTACATATCGTTATACGATATATCGTAATACTATATAGCGTCATACGTTGTAATGTAATACTACATAACGTTAAACGTTATATCCTAATACTACATATCGTTATACGCTATAACGTAATGCTACATAATGTTATACGTTATATCGTAATGCTACATAACGTTAAACGTTATAACGTGTTACCATATAATGTTATACGATATATCGTAATACTTCATAACGTTACACGTTATGTCGTAATACCATATATCGTTATACGTTATAACGTAATGCTACATAACGTTATACGTTATATCGTAATACAACATATCGTTATACGTTATAACGTAATGCTACATAGCGCTATACGTTATATCGTAATACAACATACCGTTATACGTTATGTCGTAATACAACATATCGTTATACGTTATAACGTAATGCTACATAACGTTATACGTTATATCGTAATACAACATACCGTTATACGTTATATCGTAATACTATACAACGTTCTACTTTGTAACGTACTACTACATAACGTTGTACGTTACATCGTAATGCCACATAACGTTATACGTTATATCGTGATGCTGCATAACGTTATACGTCATGACGTAATACTACATATCGTTATACGTTATATCGTATTACCATATAACGTTATACGTTATATCGTATTACCATATAACGTTATACGTTATATCGTATTACCATATAACGTTATACGTTATATCGTATTACCATATAACGTTATACGTTATGTCGTAATACTTCATAACGTTACACGTTACATCGTAATACCAGATAACGTTATACGTTATAACGTAATACCATATATCGCTATACGTTATGACGTTATGTCGTAATACCACATAACGTTGTTCGTTATAACGTAGTACCATATTGCGCTATACGTTATAACGTAATGCTACATAACGTTATACGTTATATCGTAATACGACATATCGTTATACGTTATATCGTAACACTACATATCGTTATACGCTATAACGTAGTAGTACATAACGTTTTACGTTATATCTTAATACTACATATCGTTATACGATATATCGTAATACTACATAACGTTATACGCTATAACGTAATGCTACATAACGTTATACGTTATGACGTAATACCATATAACGCTGTACGTTATAACGTAGTACCACATAGCGCTATAAGTTATATCGTAATACTACGACCGTTATTCGT
>NW_025217393.1:0-1206 GCF_014825855.1 Bombus pyrosoma | reverse complement strand
GTAGCATTACGGTATAACACGTAACGTTATGTAGCATTACGGTATAACGTATAACGTTATGTAGCATTACGGTATAACGTATAACGTTATGTAGCACTGTGATATAACGTATAACGTTTTATAGCATTACGTTGTAACGTATAACGTTATATAGTATTACGTTATAACGTATAACGTTATGTAGCATTACGGTATAACACGTAACGTTATGTAGCATTACGGTATAACATATAAAGTTATGTAGCATTACAATATAACGTATAACGTTATGTAGTATTACGTTATAACGTATAACGTTATATAGCTTTGCGTTATGACGTATAACGTTATATAGCATTACGTTATAACGTATAACGTTATATAGTATTACGTTATAACGTATAACGTTATATAGTATTACGTTATAACGTATAACGTTATATAGCATTACGTTATAACGTATAACGTTATGTAGCATTACGGAATATCGTATAACGTTATGTATTATTGCGTTGTATCGTTTAACGTTATATAGCATTACGTTATAACGTATAACGTTATATAGCATTACGTTATAACGTATAACGTTATATAGCATTACGTTATAACGTATAACGTTATATAGCATTATGTTATAACGTATAACGTTATGTAGCATTACGGTATAACGTATAACGTTATATAGCATTACGTTATGACTTACGTCGTTATATAGTGTTACGTTATGTCGTATAACGTTATATAGTGTTACGTTATATCGTATAACGTTATGTAGCATTACGGTATAACGTATAACGTTATATAGTATTAGGTTATAACGTATAACGTTATGTAGCATTATGATATAACGTATAACGTTATATAGCATTGCGTTATGACGTATAACGTTATATAGCATTACGTTATAACGTATAACGTTATATAGCATTATGTTATAACGTATAACGTTATGTAGCATTACGGTATAACGTATAACGTTATATAGTATTACGTTATGACTTACATCGTTATATAGTGTTACGTTATGCCGTATAACGTTATATAGCATTACGCTATAACGTATAACGTTATGTAGCATTACGGTATAACACGTAACGTTATGTAGCATTACGGTATAACATATAACGTTATGTAGCATTACAATATAACGTATAACGTTATGTAGTATTACGTTATAACGTATAACGTTATATAGCTTTGCGTTATGACGTATAACGTTATATATAG
>NW_025217392.1:0-2443 GCF_014825855.1 Bombus pyrosoma | reverse complement strand
GTATAACGTTATATGGTATGACGATATAACGTATAACGTTATATGGTATTACGATATAACGTATAACCTTATATGGTATTACGATATAACGTATAACGTTATATGGTATTACTATATAACGTATAACGATATGTGGTATTACATTATAAAGTATAACGTTATATAGTATTATGATATAACGTATAACGTTATATAGTATTACGATATAACGTATAACGATATGTGGTATTACGTTGCAATCAATAACGTTATGTGGTATTACGATATAACGTATAACGTTATATGGTATGACGATATAACGTATAACGTTATATAGTATTATGATGTAACGTATAACGTTATATAGTATTATGATGTAACGTATAGCGTTATATAGTATTATGATATAACGTATAACGTTATATAGTATAACGATATAACGTATAACGATATGTGGTATTACTTTGTAATCAATAACGTTATATGGTATTACGTTATAACGTATAACGTTATATAGTATTATGATATAAGGTATAACGTTATATAGTATTATGATATGTAGTATAACGTTATATAGTATTATGACATAACGTATAACGTTATATAGTGTTACGATATAACGTATAACGTTGTATGGTATTACGATACAACGCATAACGATATGTGGTATTACATTATAACGTATAACGTTATATGGTATTACGATATAACGTATAACGTTATATGGTTTTACGATAACACGTATAACGATATGTGGTATTACGTTATGTCGTATAACGTTGTATAGTTTTATGATATAACTTGTAACGTTATATAGTATTATGATATAACGCATAACGTTATACAGTATTATGATATAATGTATAACGTTATATAGTATTATGATATAACGTATAACGTTATATAGTATTACGATAAAACGTATAACATTATATGGTATTACGATGTAACGTATAACGTTATATAGCATTATGGTATATAGTATAACGTTATATAGTATTATGGTATAACGTATAACGTTATATGGTATTACGTTATAACGTATAACGTTGTGTAGTATTATGATATAACGTATAACGTTATATAGTATTATGATATAACGTATAACGTTATATAATACTACGATATAACGTATAACGTTATATAGTATTACGATATAACGTATAACATTATATGGTATTACGATGTAACGTATAACGTTATATAGTATTATGATATATAGTATAACGTTATATAGTATTATGGTATAGCGTATAACGTTATATGGTATTACGATATAAAGTATAACGTTATATGGTTTTACGATAACACGTATAACGATATGTGGTGTTACGTTATGACGAATAACGTTATATGGTATTACGATATAACGTATAACGTTTTATGTTATTACGATATAACATATAACGATATGTGGTATTACGTTATAAAGTATAACGTTGTATAGTATTATGATATAACTTGTAACGTTATATAGTATTATGATATAACGCATAACGTTATACAGTATTATGATATAATGTATAACGTCATATAGTATTATGATATAACGTATAACGTTATATAGTATTACGATAAAACGTATAACATTATACGGTATTACGATGTAACGTATAACGATATATAGCATTATGATATATAGTATAACATTATATAGTATTATGGTATCACGTATAACGTTATATGGTATTACGTTATAACGTATAACGTTGTATAGTATTATGATATAACGTATAACGTTATATAGTATTATGATATAACGTATAACGTTATATAGTATTTCGATATAACGTATAACGTTATATAGTATTACGATATAACGTATAACATTATATGGTTTTACGATGTAACGTATAACGTTATATAGTATTATGATATTTAGTATAACGTTATATAGTATTATGATATAACGTATAACGGTATATAGTATTACGATATAACGTATAACGTTATATGGTATTACGATATAACGTATAACGATATGTGGTATTACATCATAAAGTATAACGTTAAGTAGTATTATGATATAACGAATAACGTTATATGGTATTACGATATAACGTATAACGATATGTGGTATTACTTTGTAATCAATAACGTTATATGGTATTACGATATAACGTATTACGTTATATGGTATTACGATATAACGTAGAACGTTATATGGTATTACGATATAACGTATAACATTATATGGTGTTACAATGTAACGTATAACGTTATATAGCATTATGATATATAGTATAACGTTATATAGGATTATGGTATAACGTATAACGTTATATGGTATTACGATATAACGTATAACGATATGTGGTATTACATTATAAAGTATAATGTTAAGTAGTATTATGATATAACGAATAACGTTATATGGTATTACGATATAACGTATAACGATATGTGGTATTACTTTGTAATCAATAACGTTATATGGTATTACGATATAACGTATTACGTTATA
>NW_025217391.1:0-1207 GCF_014825855.1 Bombus pyrosoma | reverse complement strand
TAGTTTTACGATATGACGTATAGCGTTATGTAGTATTACAATATAACATATAACGTAATGTAACATTACGTTATAACGTATAACGTTATGTAGTATTTCGATATAACGTTTAACGTTATATAGTATTACATTATAACGTATAACGTTACATGGTATTACGTTATAACGTATAACGTTATATACTATTACGCTATAACGTGTAACGTTATATGGTAATACGTTTTAACGTATAACGTTATGTATCATTACTATATAACGTACAACGTTATATACTATTACCTTATAACGTATAACGTTACATGGTATTACGTTATGACGTATAACGTTATATACTATTACGTTATAACTTTTAACGTTATATAGTATTACGTTATAACGTATAACGTTATATGAAATTACGTTATAACGTATAACGTTATGTAGTATTACGATATAACATGTAACTTTATGTAGTATTACAATATAACATATAACTTTATGTAGCATTACGTTAAAACGTATAACGTTATGTAGTGTTACGTTATAACGTACAACGTTATGTAGTATTACGTTATAACGTATAACGTTATGTAGTATTACGATATAACGTTAAACGTTATATAGTATTACATTATAACGTATAACGTTACATGGTATTATGTTTTAACGTATAACGTAATGAAGTATTACGATATCACATATAACGTTATATAGTATTACGTTATAACGTATAACGTTATATGCTTATACGTTATAACGTATAACGTTATGTAATATTACGATAAAACGTATAACGTTATGGAGCATTACGATAAAACGTATAACGTTATGTAGCATTACGTTATAACGTATAACGTTATATAGTATTACAATATAACGTATAATGTTATATGAAATTGCGTTATAACGTATAACGTTATGTAGTATTACCATATAACATATAACGTTATGTAGCATTACGCTATAACGTATAACGTTATGTAGTTTTGCGTTATAACGTATAACGTTATATACTATTACGTCATAACGTTTAACGTTATATAGTATTACGTTATAACGTATAAAGTTATGTAGTATTACGATATAACATATAACTTTATGTAGCATTACGTTAAAACGTATAACGTTATGTAGTATTACGTTATAACGTATAACGTTATGTAGTATTACGTTATAACGTAATACGTTATGTAGTTTTACGATATGACGTATAGCGTTATGTAGTATT
>NW_025217390.1:0-1207 GCF_014825855.1 Bombus pyrosoma | reverse complement strand
GAGTGAACCTCTTTGCTGGTCGTCCTTAGGTACATGTTGAATAATATTCCGTGTCCGGTCAACAGTTGCATCGTCCAATGATCAATATTTCTTTTGCATTTCTTAAATGCACAAGCGTCACCTATTAATTTCTTTGTCCCGTTATCTTCTCTGTGCACACTCCATTTATCCCTCCACCTGTCGTCTATACGTTCTTCCATTACCCTCCTCGTTTCCACAGAATTTTTAGCAATTCCTACTCTAGACCGGTTCTCATCATGTTCTCGTTGATATATCTTCTTTAGTTCCTAGATGTCGGCCCGCAGCTCCACTTAGTAATAAATTGACATTGTGCCCGCCAATACGCACAGCGCTGCATGCGACGCAGTTCTGTAGGCCGTAGACGATCTTATAAGTGCGGCCCTTTGCGCTTCCTTCAAGATGTTTCTGTTACTCTTGGTCAACAGCGGTTTGGCCCATAGCGGGGACTCATAAAGCACCTCTGGCTCCCATACTCCATAGTAAAGCTTCCTGACTGAGCCAGTGGGACCGTTAACTTTAGGTAGCAACGCCTTCAGCGCCCCCATAAGTGCATTGGTCATACTACAAACTTTCTCAAAGTGAGCTCCAAACCTCCTGACTTTATCCCCCCCCCGATCTCTTTCTTAGTTCTCACAAGTTGGTCCTCAATCTGGATATCCATGACCTTGGGAATACGTTTCCCGGTGAGCAGGATTACCTTCGTCTTTTCGTGTGCTATGACTAGCCCATTGTCGGCACACTACCTCATCACCACATTCATTTCTCCGCCCAAGCTTCCCCCGACCTCCTCCTGGCTGGCCACGTCAAGTATCAGTACTAGGTCATCGGCAGAGGTAACCACATTCAAGCGAGCAATATCCTGAAGCTCCATCAGGAGGACGTCGTAGACAAAATTCCATAACAGAGCCGTCCCTCTGTTATTAAGGACTACAGTCTTTCTGTCTTCTAGGTAGTTGCCTAGAACGTGTTGTTGATGTCTATCGCGCTGAGCACACATATCCGTTTTCTTCTCTTAGAGCTGTTTGCCAATTCACCTACCTGGCGCAGCGTGTTCATCGTACTCTTCCTCCTACGAAATCCAAACTGATTTATATGGAAGGGGTCGAGCCCCAGCCTTTCCTCCATCAGATTCTTGAAGGTATGTTCCCAGACTTTACTGGGCACTGGCAATACACTGATCGCTCTA
>NW_025217389.1:0-1207 GCF_014825855.1 Bombus pyrosoma | reverse complement strand
CACCTCATAACGTTATACGTTATGTCGTAATACCACATAACGTTATACGTTATATCGTATTGCTATATGACGTTATACGTTATATCCTAATACTACATTACGATATACGTTATATCGTAATACCACACAACGTTATACCTTATATCGTAATACCACATAACGTTATACGTTATATCGTATTGCTATATGACGTTATACGGTATATCCTAATACTACATTACGATATACGTTATATCGTAATACCACATAACGTTATACCTTATATCGTAATACCACATAACGTTATACGTTATATCGTATTGCAATATGACGTTATACGTTATATCCTAATACCAAATTACGTTATACGTCATATCGTAATACCAAACAACGTTATACGTTATATCGTAATACCACATAACGTTATACGTTATATCGTATTGCTATTTGACGTTATACGTTATATCCTAACACCAAATTACGTTATACGTCATATCGTAATACCAAACAGCGTTATACGTTATAACGCAATACTATATAACATTATACGTTATCTCGTAGCGCCACATAACGATATACGTTATATCGTAGTATCACATAACGTTATACGTCATATCGTAACACCTCATAACGTTATACGTTATATCGTATTGCTATATGACGATATACGTTATATCCTAATACTACACTACGTTATACCTTATAACGTAATACTATATAACGTTATTCCTTATATCGTAATACCACATAACGTTATACGTTATAACGTAATACCACATAACGTTATACGTTAGAGCGTAACACCTCATATCGTTATACGTTATGTCGTAATACCACATAACGTTATACGTTATATCGTATTGCTATATGACGTTATACGTTATATCCAAATACTACATTACGATATACGTTATATCGTATTGCTATATGACGTTAAACGTTATATCCTAATACTACATTACGATATACGTTATATCGTAATACCACATAACGTTATACCTTATATCGTAATACCACATAACGTTATAAGTTATATCGTATTGCTATATGACGTTATACGTTATTTCCTAATACCACATTACGTTATACGTCATATCGTAATACCAAACAACGTTATACGTTATATCGTAATACCACATAACGTTATACGTTATATGGTATTGCTATATGACGATATACGTTATATCCTAATACCACATTACGTTATACGTCATATCGTAATACCAAA
>NW_025217388.1:0-1207 GCF_014825855.1 Bombus pyrosoma | reverse complement strand
ATGGAGTAATACTATATAACGATATACGTTATAACGTAATACTATATAAGGTTATACATTATGACGTAATGCTACATAACGTCATACGCTATAACGTAATACTATAGAACGTTATACGTTATATCGCAATGCTACATAGCGTTATACGTTATACTGTAATACTACATAACGTTACACGTTATTACGTAATACTACATAAAGTTATACGTTATATCGTAAGTCTATATAACGTTATACGTTATATCATAATGCTACATAACGTTATACGTTATTACGTAATATTACATAACGTTATACGTTATATCGTAAGGCTATATAACGTTATACGTTATATCATAATGCTACATAACGTTATACGTTATGAAGTAATACTATATAACGTTAAACGTTATAGCGTAATGCTATATTACATTATACATTATATCGTGATGCTACATATCGTTATACGTTATAACGTAATACTATATAAAGTTATACGTTATATCATAATGCTACACAACGTTATACGTTATGAAGTAATGCTATATAACGTTATACGTTATATCGTGATGCTACATATCGTTATACGTTATATCGCGATGCTACAAAACGTTATACGTTATAACGTAATACTATATAACGTTATACGGTATAACGTAAAGCTATATAACTTTATACGTTATATCGTAATGCTACATAGCGTTATACGTTATACCGTAATACTACATAACCTTACACGTTATTACGTAACACTATATAACGTTATACGTTATAACGTAATGCTATATAACGTTATACCTTATATCGTAATGCTACATAACGTTACACATTATTACGTAATACTACATAACGTTATACGTTATATCGTAAGGCTATATAACGTTATACGTTATATCATAATGCTACATAACGATATACGTTATGAAGTAATACTCTATAACGTTATACGCTATAACGTAATGCTATATAACGTTATACATTATATCGTGTTGCTACATAACGTTACACGTTATTACGTAATATTACATGACGTTATACGTTATATCGTAAGGCTATATAACATTATACGTTATATCATAATGCTACATAACGTTATACGTTATGAAGTAATAGTATATAACGTTATACGTTATAACGTAATGCTATATAACGTTATACATTATATCGTGATGCTACATATCGTTATACGTTATAACGTAATACTATATAACGTTATACGTTATAACGT
>NW_025217387.1:0-1208 GCF_014825855.1 Bombus pyrosoma | reverse complement strand
AACGTTATACGTTATACCGTAATACTACATAACGTTATACGTTATACCGTAATGCTAGATAACGTTATACGTTACATCGTAATGCCACATAACGTTACACGTTATACATTAATACTACATAACGATATGTGTCATAACGTATTACCATATAACGTTATACGTTATAACGTAATGCTATATAACGTTATAGGTTATATCGCAATGCTACATAACGTTACACGTTATACCGTAATACTACATAACGTTATACGTCATTACGTATTACCATATAACGTTATACGTTATAACGTAATGCTATATAACGTTATACGTTATATCGTAATGCTACATAACGTTACACGTTATACCTTTATACTACATAACGATATATGTCATAACGTATTATCATACAACGTTATACGTTATACGTTATATCGTAATGCTACATAACGTTATACGTTATACCGTAATACTACATAACGTTATACGTCATAACGTATTACCATATAACGTTATACGTTATATCGTAGTTCTGCATAACGTTATACGTTATATCGTAATGCTACATAACTATATACGTTATACCCTAATACTACATAACGTTATACGTCATAACGTATTACCATATAACGTTATACGTTATATCGTAGTGCTGCATAAAGTTATACGTTACATCGTAATGCTACATAACGTTATACGTTATAACGTATTACCATATATCGTTATACGTTATACGTTATATCGTAATGCTACATAACGTTATACGTTATACCGTAATACTACATAACGTTATACGTTATACCGTAATGCTAGATAACGTTATACGTTACATCGTAATACTACATAATATTATACGTTATAACGTATTTCCATATATCGCTATACGTTATAACGTAACACTACACAACGTTATATGTTATAACGTAATGGTACATAACGTTATACGATATACCGTAATACTACATAACGATATATGTCATAACGTATTACCATATAACGTTATACATTATAACGTAATGCTATATAACGCTATACGTTATATCGTAATGCTACATAACGTTATACGTTATACCGTAATGCTACATAACCTTATGCGTTATAACGTAACACTACATAACGTTATACGATATAACGTAATGCTACATAACGTTATACGTTATACCGTAATACTACATAACGTTATACGTTATATCGTAATGCTACATAACGTTATACGTTATATCGTAGTT
>NW_025217386.1:0-1208 GCF_014825855.1 Bombus pyrosoma | reverse complement strand
TATATCGTAATGCTAGATAACGTTATACGTTATGTCGTAATACTACATATCGTTGTACGTTATAACTTATTACCATATAACGTTATACGTTATATCGTAATGCCACATATCGTTATACGTTATATCGTAATGCTAGATAACGTTACACGTTATACCGTAATACTACATATCGTTATACGTTATATCGCAGCAGTACATATCGTTTTCGTTATATCGTAATGCTACATAACGTTATACGTTATATCGCAACATTACATATCGTTTTCGTTATATCGTAATGCTACATAACGTTATACGTTATAACGTACTATTATATATCGTTATATGCTACATCGTAAAACTACATAACGTTATACGATATATCGTAATGCTAGATAACGTTATACGTTATAACGTAATACTACATAACGTTATACGTTATAACGTATTATTACATATCGTTATATGCTGTATCGTAAAACTACATAACGTTATACGATATATCGTAATGCTAGATAACGTTATACGTTATAACGTAATACTACATAACGTTATACGTTATAGCGTATTATTACATATCGTTATATGCTGTATCGTAAAACTACATAACGTTATACGTTATATCGTAATACTACATATCGTTATACGTTATAACGTATTACCATATAACGTTATCCGTTATATCGTAATGCCACATATCGTTATACTTTATATCGTAATACTACATATCGTTATACGTTATAACGTATTACCATGTAACGTTATCCGTTATATCGTAATACTATATAACGTTATACGTTATATCGTAACACTACATAACGTTATACGTTATAACGTAATACTATATAACGTTAAACGTTATATCGTAATGCTACATTACATTATAAGTTATATCGCATTACCATATAATATTATCCGTTATATCGTAATACAATATAACGTTATACGTTATATCGTAATACTACATATCGTTAGACTTTATAACGTATTACCATATAACGTTATCCGTTATATCGTAATAATATATAAAGTTATACGTTATATCGTAATGCTACATAACGTTATACGTTATAACGTATTATTACATATTGTTATATGCTGTATCCTAAAACTACATAACGTTATACGTTATATCGTAATGCTAGATAACGTTATACGTTATATCGTAATACTACATATCGTTATACGTTATAACGTATTACCATATAACGTTATACGTTATATCGCAA
>NW_025217385.1:0-1208 GCF_014825855.1 Bombus pyrosoma | reverse complement strand
ATAACGTAATGCTACATAACGTTATACGTTATAACATATATCTACGTAGCGTTATACGTTATAACGTAAAGCTACATAACGTTATACGTTATATCGTAATACTACATATCGCTATATGTTATAACGTAATGCTACATAACGTTATACGTTACATCCTAATACCATATAACGTTATACGTTATAACGTATTGCTATATAATGTTATACGTTATAACGTAATGCTACATAACGTTATACTTTATAACGTAATGCTACATAACGTAATACGTTATAACGTAATGCTACATAACGTTATACGTTACAACGTAATGTTAAATAACGTTATATGTTATATCGTAATACTGCATAACGCCATACGTTATAACATATTCAAAATACCGTAATACGTTATAACGTAATGCTACATATCGTTATACGTTGTAACATATATCTACATAGCGTTATACGTTATAACGTAATGCTACATAACGTTATGCGTTATAATATATATCTGCATAACGTTATACGTTATAAAGTAATGCTACATAACGTTATTCGCTATAACGTAATACTACATGACGTTATACGTTATATCGTAATATGACATAACGTTATACGTTACATCCTAATACCATATAACGTTATATGTTATAACGTATTGCTATATAACGTTATACGTTATAACGTAATACTACATAACGTTATACGTTATAACGTAATACTACGTAACGTTATACGTTATAACGTAATGCTACATATCGTTATACGTTATAACATATATCTACGTAGCGTTATACGTTATAACGTAATGCTACATAACGTTATACGTTATATCGTAATACTGCATATCGCTATATGTTATAACGTAATGCTACATAACGTTATACGTTATAACATACATCTACGTAGCGTTATACGTTATAACGTAAAGCTACATGACGTTATACGTTGTATCGTAATATGACATAACGTTATACGTTATAACGTAATACTACATAACGTTATACGTTATAACGTAATACTACGTAAAGTTATACGTTATAACGTTATGCTACATAACGTTATACGTTATAACATACATCTACGTAGCGTTATACGTTATAACGTAATGCTACATAACGTTATACGTTATATCGTAATACTACATATCGCTATATGTTATAACGTAATGCTACATAACGTTATACGTTACATCCTTATACCATATAACGTTATACGTTATAACGTAT
>NW_025217384.1:0-1208 GCF_014825855.1 Bombus pyrosoma | reverse complement strand
ATATAGCATTACGATATAACGTATAACGTTATGTAGTATTACGATATAGCGTATAACGTTATGTAGCATTACGATATAACGTATAACGTTATGTATCATTACGATATAACGTATAACGTTATGTAGTGATGCGTTATGACGTATAACGCTATGTAGTATTACGATATAACGTAAAAACGATATGTAGCATTACGATATAACGTATAACATTATGTAGCATTACGATATAACGAATAACGTTATGTAGCATTATGATATAACGTATAACGATATATAGCATTACGATATAACGTATAACGTTATGTAGTATTACGATATAGCGTATAACATTATATAGCATTACGATATAACGAATAACGTTATGTATCGTTACGATATAACGTATAACGTTATGTAGCATTACGATATAACGTATAACGTTATGTAGTATTACGATCTAACGTATAACGTTATGTAGCATTACGATATTACATATAACGTTATATAGCACTACGTTATAACGTATAACGTTATGTAGTAATACGTTATGGCGTATAACATTATATAGTATTACGATATAACGTATACCGTTATGTAATATTACGTTATAACGTATAACATTATATTGTATTACGATATAACGTATAACGTTATGTAGCATTACGATATCACGTATAACGTTATTTATCATTACGATATAACGTATAACGTTATGTAGCATTGCGATATCACGTATAACGTTATGTATCATTACGATATAACGTATAACGTTATGTATCATTACGATATAACGTATAACGTTATGTAGCATTACGATATAACGTATAACGTTATGTAGCATTACGATATAACGTATAACGTTATGTAGCATTACGATATAACGTATAACGTTATATAGCATTACGATATAACGTATAACGTTATGTATCATTACGATATGACGTATAACGATATGTAGCATTACGATATCACGTATAACGTTATTTATCATTACGATATAACGTACAACGTTATGTAGCATTGCGATATCACGTATAACGTTATGTATCATTACGATATAACGTATAACGTTATGTATCATTACGATATAACGTATAACGTTATGTAGCATTATGATAGAACGTATAACGTTATGTAGCATTACGATATAACGTATAACGTTATGTAGCATTACGATATAACGAATAACGTTACGTAGCATTATGATAGAACGTATAACGTTATGTAGT
>NW_025217383.1:0-1208 GCF_014825855.1 Bombus pyrosoma | reverse complement strand
ACGTTATATCGTAATACTATATAACGTTATACGTTATATCATAATGCTATATAACGTTATACATTATATCATAATTCTATATAACGTTATGCGTTATATCATAATACTATACAACGTTATACGTTATAACGTAATACCACATATCGTTATACGTTATATCGTAATACCATATAACGTTATACGTTATATCATAATACTACTTCACGTTATACTTCATAATGTAATACCACATATCGTTATACGTTATATCGTAATACCATATAACGTTATACGTTATATCGTAATACTATATAACGTTATACGTTATATCATAATACTATATAACGTTGTACGTTAAAACGCAATACCACATATCGTTATACGTTTCATCGTAAATCCATATAACGTTATACGTTATATCGTAATACCATATAGCGTTATACGTTATACCATAATACTATATAACGTTATACTATATATCATAATACTATATAGCGTTATACGTTATAACGTAATACCATATAACGTTATTGATTACAAAGTAATACCGCATATCGTTATACCTTATATGGTAATACTATATAACGTTATACGTTATATCATAATACTATATAACGTTATACGTTATATCATAGTACTATATAATGTTATACATTATATCATAATACTATATAACGTTATGCGTCATATCATAATACTATACAACGTTATACGTTATAACGTAATACCACATATCGTTATACGTTATATCGTAATACCATATAACGTTATACGTTATACCATAATACTATATAACGTTATACTATATATCATAATACTATATAGCGTTATACGTTATAACGTAATACCATATAACGTTATTGATTACAAAGTAATACCGCATATCGTTATACCTTATATGGTAATACTATATAACGTTATACGTTATATCATAATACTATATAACGTTATACTTTACATCGTAATACTATATAACGTTATACGTTATATCATAATACTATATAACGTTATACGTTATATCATAATACTGTATAACGTTATACGTTATAACGTAATACCATATAACGTTATTGATTACAAAGTAATACCACATATCGTTATACGTTATATCGTAATATCATATAACGTTATACGTTATATCATACTACTATTTAACGTTATACTTTATAATGTAATACCACATATCGTTATACGTTATATCGTAATACCATATAACGTTATACGTTATA
>NW_025217382.1:0-1208 GCF_014825855.1 Bombus pyrosoma | reverse complement strand
ATACGTCATAACGTAGTAACATATAACGTTATATGTTATATCGTAATACTACACAAGGTTATACGTCTTAACGTATTACTATATAACGTTATGCGTTATATCATCATACTGCAGAACGTTATACGTCATAACATAGTATATATAACGTTATAAGTTATAACGTATTACTATATAACGTTATACGTTATATCGTAATACTCTATATGGTTATACGTTATAACGTCAATCCATGTAACGTTATACGTTATATCATAATACTACTCAACGTTATACGTCACAACGTAGTACTATATGACGTTATATGTTATATCGTAATACCTTATAACGTTATACGCTATAACGTAATACCATACAACGATTCACGTTATATCAAAATACTACACAACGTTTTACGTCATAATGTAGTACTATATAACGTTAAACATTATATCCTAATACCATATAAGAGTATACGTTATATCATAATACTACACAACGTTATGCGTCATAACGTAATACTATACAACGTCATATGTCATAACGTAATACTATATAACGTTATACGTTATATCGTAATTCCATACAACGTTATACGCTGTATCGTAATACTATACAACGTTATACGTCATAACGTAGTACTTTATAACGTTATATGTTATATCGTAATACCGTATAACGTTATACGCTATATCGTAATACCGTATAGCGTTATAAGCTATATCGTAGTAACATATAACGTTATATGTTATATCGTAATACCACACAACGTTATACGTCATAACGTATTACTATATTACGTTATACGTTATATCATCATACTACAGAACGTTATGCGTCGTAACGTAGTACTATACAACGTTATATGTTATATCGTAATACGGCATAACGTTATACGCTATATCGTAGTAACATAGAACGTTATATGTTATATCGTAATACCACACAACGTTATACGTCATAACGTATTACTATATTACGTTATACGTTATATCATCATACTACAGAACGTTATACGTCATAACGTAGTTCGATACAACGTTATACGCTATATCGTAATACTATACAACGTTATACGTCATAACGTAGTACTATACAACGTTATATGTTATATCGTAATACCGCATAACGTTATACGCTATATCGTAGTAACATATAACGTTATATGTTATATCGTAATACCATATAATGTTATACACTATATCGTAATACTATACAACGTTATACGTTTT
>NW_025217381.1:0-2445 GCF_014825855.1 Bombus pyrosoma | reverse complement strand
GTATAACGTTATGTAGCATTACGATATAACGTATAACGTTATGTAGCATTACGATATAACGCATAACGTTATGTAGTATAACGTTGAAACGTATAACGTTATATGGTATTACGATGTAACGTACAACGATATGTAGTATTACGATATAACGTATGACGATATGTAGTATTACGATATAACGTATAAGGATATGTTGTACTACGATATAACGTATATCGTTATGTAGTATTACGATAAAACGTATAACGTTATGTAGCATTACGATATAACGTATAACGATATGTAGTATTACGTTACAACGTATAACGTTATGTAGGATTGCGATATAACGTATAACCTTATAAGGTAATATGATATAACGTATAACGATATGTAGTATTACGATATAACGTAGAAGGATATGTTGTATTACGATATACCGTATAACGTTATGTAGCATAACGATATAACGAATAATGTTGTGTAGCAATACGATATAACGTATAACGTTATGTAGCATTACGGTATAACGTATAACGTTATGTAGTATAACGTTGTAACGTATACCGTTATATGGTATTACGATATAACGTATAAGGATATGTTGTATTACGATATACCGTATAACGTTATGTAGTATTACGATATAACGAATAACGTTATGTAGCAATACGATATAACGTATAACGTTATGTAGCATTACGATATAACGCATAACGTTATGTAGTATAACGTTGTAACGTATAACGTTATATGGTATTACGATATAACGTACAACGATATGTACTATTACGATATAACGTATGACGATATGTAGTATTACGATATAACGTAAAAGTATATGTTGTACTACGATATAACGTATAACCTTATAAGGTAATATGATATAACGTATAACGATATGTAGTATTACGATATAACGTATAACGCTATGTAGCATTACGATATAACGTATAACGTTATGTAATGTTTCGTCATAACGTATAACGATATATGGTATTTCGATATAACGTATAACGATATATGGTATTACAATATAACGTATAAGGATATGCTGTATTACGATATACCGTATAACGTTATGTAGCATAACGATATAACGAATAATGTTATGTAGCAATACGATATAACGTATAACGTTATGTAGCATTACGGTATAACGTATAACGTTATGTAGTATAACGTTGTAACGTATAACGTTATATGGTATTACGATATAACGTATAAGGATATGTTGTATTACGATATACCGTATAACGTTATGTAGTATTACGATATAACGAATAACGCTATGTAGCAATACGATATAACGTATAACGTTAAGTAGCATTACTATACAACGTATAACGTTATGTAGTATAACGTAGTAACGTATAACGTTATATGGTATTACGTTATAACGTACAACGATATGTAGTATTACGATATAACGTATAACGCTATGTAGCATTACGATATAACGTATAACGTTATGTAGTGTTACGTCATAACGTATAACGATATATGGTATTACGATATAACGTATAACGTTATATGTTATTACGATATAACGTATAAGGATATGTTGTATTACGATATACGGTATAACGTTATGTAGCATAACGATATAACGAATAATGTTATGTAGCAATACGATATAACGTATAACGTTATGTAGCATTACGATATAACGTATAACGTTATGTAGTATATCGTTGTAACGTATAACGTTATATGGTATTACTATATAACGTATAAGGATATGTTGTATAACGATATACCGTATAACGTTATGTAGCATAACGATATAACGAATAATGTTATGTAGCAATACGATATAACGTATAACGTTATGTCGCATTACGATATAACGTATAACGTTATGTAGTATAACGTTGTAACGTATAACGTTATATGGTATTACGATATAACGTATAAGGATATGTTGTATTACGATATACCGTATAACGTTATGTAGTATTACGATATAAAGAATAACGTTATGAAGCAATACGATATAACGTATAACGTTATGTAGCATTACTATACAACGTATAACGTTATGTAGTATTACTTTATAACGTATAACGTTATATGGTATTACGATGTAACGTAGATCGATATGCAGCGTAGATCGTTATGTAGCATTACGATATAACGTATAACGTTATGTAGCATTACGATATAGCGTATAACGATATGTAGTAATACGTTACAACGTATTACGTAATGAAGGATTACGATATAACGTATAACCTCATAAGGTAATATGATATAACGAATAACGATATGTAGTATTACGATATAACGTATATCGTTATGTAGCATTACGATATAACGTATAACGTTATGTAGCATTACGGTATAACGTATAACGTTATGTAGCAATACGATATAACGTACAACGTTATGTGGTATTACGTTATATCGTATAACGTTATATGATATTACGATATAACGAATAACGTTATGTAGCAATACGATATA
>NW_025217380.1:0-1208 GCF_014825855.1 Bombus pyrosoma | reverse complement strand
TAACGTATAACGTTGTGTAGTATTGCGATATAACGTATAACGTTATGTAGCATTAGGTTATTACGTATAACGTTATGTACTATTATGTTATAACGTATAACATTATGTAGTAATACGATATAACGTATAACGTTATGAACTATTGTGTTATAACGTATAACGTTGTGTAGTATTGCGATATAACGTATAACATTATGTAGCATTAGGTTATTACGTATAACGTTATGGACTATTATGTTATAACGTATAACGTTGTGTAGTATTGCGATATAACGTATAACGTTATGTAGCATTAGGTTATTACGTATAACGTTGTGTAGTATTACGATATAACGAATCACGTTATGTAACATTAGGTTATAATGTATAACGTTATGTACTATTGTGTTATAACGTATAACGTTATGTAGTATCACGATATAACGTATAACGTTATACAGTATAACGATAAAACGTATAACGATATAACATATAACGTTATGTAGAATAACGACAAAACGTATAACGTTATATAGTATACCGATATAACGTATAATGTTATGTAGCATTAGGTTATAATGTATAACGTTATGTACTATTATGTTATAACGTATAACATTATGTAGCAATACGATATAACGTATAACGTTATGAACTATTGTGTTATAACGTATAACGTTGTGTAGTATTGCGATATAACGTATAACGTTATGTAGCATTAGGTTATTACGTATAACGTTATGTGCTATTATGTTATAACGTATAACGTTATGTAGTATTACGATAAAACGTATAACGTTATATACTATAACGATATAACGTATAACGTTATGTAGTATTACGATAAAACGTATAACGTTATATAGTACAACGATATAACGTATAACGTTATGTAGTATTACGGTATAACGTATAACGTTATGTACTATTATGTTATAACGTATAACGTTATGTACTATTGCATTATAACATATAACGTTAGGTAGTATAACGATAAAACGTATAACGTTATATAGTATAACGATATAACGTATAACGATATAACGTATAACGTTAAGTAGTATTACGATATAACGTATAACGTTATGTAACATTAGGTTATATCGTATAACGTTATGTACTATTGTGTTATAACGTATAACGTTATGTAGTATTATGGTATAACGTATAACGTTATGTAGCATTAGGTTATAACGCATAACGTAATGTACTATTGTGTTATAACGTAT
>NW_025217379.1:0-1208 GCF_014825855.1 Bombus pyrosoma | reverse complement strand
ATAACGTATTACGTTATGTAGTATTACATTATAACGTATAACGTTATATACTATTAGCTTATAACGTATAACGTTATGAAGCATTGCGTTATAACTTATAACGTTATGTGTTATTACGATATAACATATTACGTTATGCAGTATTACATTATATCGTATAACGTTATATACTATTAGCTTATAACGTATAACGTTATGTTGTATTACGATATAACGTATAACGTTATATAGCATTACGTTATATCGTATAACGTTATGTGGTATTACGATATAACGTATTACGTTATGTAGTATTACATTATAACGTATAACGTTATATACTATTTGCTTATGACGTATAACATTATATAGTATTACGTTATAACGTATAACGTTATGTAGCATTACATTATAACGTATAACGGTATGTGGTATTACGATATAACGTATTACGTTATGTAGTATTACATTATAACCTATAACGTTATATACTATTAGCTTATAACGTATAACGTTATGAAGCATTGCGTTATAACTTATAACGTTATGTGTTATTACGATATAACATATTACGTTATGCAGTATTACATTATATCGTATAACGTTATATACTATTAGCTTATAACGTATAACGTTATGTTGTATTACGATATAACGTATAACGTTATATAGCATTACGTTATATCGTATAACGTTATGTGGTATTACGATATAACATATTACGTTGTGCAGTATTACATTATATCGTATAACGTTATATACTATTAGCTTATAACGTATAACGTTATGTTGTATTACGATATAACGTATAACGTTATATAGCATTACGTTATATCGTATAACGTTATGTGGTATTACGATATAACGTATTACGTTATGTAGTATTACATAATAACGTATAACGTTATATACTATTTGCTTATGACGTATAACATTATATAGTATTACGTTATATCGTATAACGTTATGTTGTATTACGATATAACGTATAACGTTATATACCATTACGTTATAAGGTATAACGTTATGCGGTATTACAATATAACGTATTACGTTATGTAGTATTACATTATAACGTATAACGTTATATACTATTAGCTTATAACGTATAACGTTATGAAGCATTGCGTTATAACTTATAACGTTATGTGTTATTACGATATAACATATTACGTTATGCAGTATTACATTATATCGTATAACGTTATATACTATTAGCTTATAACGTA
>NW_025217378.1:0-1209 GCF_014825855.1 Bombus pyrosoma | reverse complement strand
TTCGCAGCATATGGGGGGATAACTCGCATCGAATTATGAACATATCAACTATAGCAGCGCAGACACGTTCCGATGAATATTGAAGCTTGAATATGCAAAACTGAATATACGCTGGTCTTAACCTAGAACAGAGTTTATGTTGCGCTAACCGGATGACGTGCTCTGTATTTGGCAGGATATTGAGAAGTATATCGCGCATCGAATTGTAGACATCACCAATAGCAACGTAGTTATGTTCAGATGAACATTCAGGCTTGAATATGCAAAACTGAAAATACGCTGGTATTGACCAAGACCAGAGTTGACATAGCGCAAATCGGATGTCGTATCACGTGTTTGGCGGCATATGTGGAGTATAACACGCTTCGAATTATCGACATATCACCAATAGCAGCGTAGATATGTTCAGATGAATATTCATGATTGAATATGCAAAACTGAAACTACGCTGGTCTTGACCTGGACCGGACTTGACATAGCGCAAACCGGAAGTCGTTCCACGTATTTGGCAGTATATATGGAATATAACGCGCACAGGGTTTAAGCCATATCTCGAATACCAGCGGAGATATGTTCAGATGAATATTCATGCTTGAATATGCAAAGCTGTAACAGCGCTGGAATTTGCACTTCCCAGATTTGACACAGCGCAAACCGAATGTCATACCACGTATTTGGTAGCATATATGGAGTATAACGCGCTCAGAATTGTACACATACCTCGAATAGCAGCGGCCATACGTTCTATTGAATATTCAACCCTGAATATGCAACGCTGCCACTGCGCTGGATTTCGCAATGGCCAGATTTGACGTAGCGCAAACTGAATGTCGGTCTCTGTATTTGGCAGCATATGCGGTTAACAACGCGCATCGAATTATCGACATATCAACAGTAGCAGCGGAGATAAGTACTGACGAATATTCAGGCTTTAATATGAAAAACTGGCAGTACACTCGTCTTAACCTAGACAAGAGTTGACGTAGCGCAAACCGGATGTCGTTCCACGCATTTGGCAGCATATGTGAAGTATAACGTGCTCAGAATTGTGGACATATCAGCAATAGCAGCGTAGATATGTTCAGATGAATATTCATGCTTGAATGTGTAAAACTGAAACTACGCCGGTCTTGACCAAGACCAGAGTTGACATACCGCAAACCAGATGTCGTACCACATATTTCGCAGTATATATGGAATATAACGCGC
>NW_025217377.1:0-1209 GCF_014825855.1 Bombus pyrosoma | reverse complement strand
ATAACGTATAACGTTATATGAAATTACGTTATAACGTATAACGTTATATAGTATTGCGTTATAACGTATAACGTTATGTAGTATTACTTTTTAACGTATATCGTTATGTGGTATTACGATATAGCGTATAACGTTATGTAGTATTACTTTTTAACGTATAACGTTATGTGGTATTACGATATAGCGTATAACGTTATGTTGTATTACGTTATAACGTATAACGTTATATGAAATTACGTTATAACGTATAACGATATGTAGTATTACGATATAACATATAACGTTGTGTAGTATTACGTCATAACATATAACGTTAGATAGTATTACGTTTTAACGTATAACGTAATGTAGTATTACGATATAACGTATAACGTTATATTGTAATACGTTATAACGTATAACGTACTATATAACTATATAACGTATAACGTTATATGGTTATACGTTATAACGTATAACGTTATGTAGTATTACTTTTTAACGTATATCGTTATGTGGTATTACGATATAGCGCATAACGTTATGTAGTATTACTTTTTAACGTATAACGTTATGTGGTATTACGATATAGCGTATAACGTTATGTAGTATTACGATATAACACATAACTTTATGTAGCATTACGTTAAAACGTATAACGTTATATAGTATTACGTTATAACGTATAACGTTATGTAGTATTACGTTATAACGTATAACGTTATGTAGTTTTACGATATGACGTATAGCGTTATGTAGTATTACGATATAACATATAACGTAATGTAGCATTACGTTATAACGTATGACGTTATGTAGTATTACGATATAACGTTTAACGTTATATAGTATTACATTATAACGTATAACGTTACATGGTATTACGTTATAACGTATAACGTTATGCAGTATTACGATATAAGGTTTAACGTTATATAGTATTACATTATAACGTATAACGTTATATACTATTACGTTATAACGTATAACGTTATATGGTTATACGTTATAACGTATAACGTTATATGGTTATACGTTATAACGTATAACGTTATATACTATTACGTTATAACGGTTAACGAGATATAGTATTACGTTATAACGTATAACGTTATATGAAATTACGATTTAACGTATAACGTTATATAGTATTGCGTTATAACGTATAACGTTATGTAGCATTACTATATAACGTACAACGTTATATACTATTACCTTATAACGTATAAC
>NW_025217376.1:0-1209 GCF_014825855.1 Bombus pyrosoma | reverse complement strand
CGTAATACTACATTACGTTATACGCTATATCGTAATAGTACATATCGTTATACGTTATATCGTAGTACCATATAACGTTATACGTTATATCGTAATACTACATATCGTTATACGTTAGAACGTAATTCTACATAACGTTATACATTATAACGTAACGCTACATAACGTTATACGTTATTTAATAATACTATATAGCGTTCTACGTTGTTACGTAATACCACATTACGTTATACGTTATATCGTATTACTATATAACGTTATACGTTATAACGTAATTCTACATAACGCTTTACATTATAACGTATCGCTACATAACGTTATACGTTATTTTATAATACTATATAGCGTTATACGTCATATCGTAATAATATATAACGTTATACGTTATAACGTAATAATACATAACGCTATACGTTCTTTTGTAATACTATATAGCGTTATACGTTGTTACATAGTACTACATAACGTTATACGATGTAACGTAATACTACATATCGTTATACGTTATATCGTAGTACCATATAACGCTATACGTTCTTTTGTAATACTATATAGCGTTATACGTTGTTACATAGTACTACATAACGTTATACGATTTAACGTAATACTACATATCGTTATACGTTATATCGTAGTACCATATTACGTTATACGTTATATGGTATTACTACATATCGTTATACGTTATATCGTAGTACCATATAACGTTATACGTTATATCGTAACGCTACATAACGTTATACGTTATAACGTAATACTACATATCGTTATACGTTATATCGTAGTACCATATTACGTTATACGTTATATGGTATTACTACATATCGTTATACGTTATATCGTAGTACCATATAACGTTATACGTTATATCGTAACGTTACATAACGTTATACGTTATAACGTAATACTACATATCGTTATACGTTATATCGTAGTACCATATAACGCTATACGTTCTTTTGTAATACTATATAGCGTTATACGTTGTTACATAGTACTACATAACGTTATACGATGTAACGTAATACTACATATCGTTATACGTTATATCGTAGTACCATATTACGTTATACGTTATATGGTATTACTACATATCGTTATACGTTATATCGTAGTACCATATAACGTTATACGTTATATCGTAACGCTACATAACGTTATACTTTGTAACGTAATACTACATATCGTTATACGTTATATCGTAGTACC
>NW_025217375.1:0-1209 GCF_014825855.1 Bombus pyrosoma | reverse complement strand
CGTTATAACGTATAACGTTATATAGCATTACGTTATAACGTATAACGGTATGTGGTATTACGATATAACATATTACGTCATGTAGTATTACATTATAACGTATAACGTTATATACTATCAGCTTATAACGTATAACGTTATGTAGTATTACGTTAAAGCGTATAACGTTATATAGCATTACGTTATAACGTATAACGGTGTGTGGTATTACGATATAACGTATTACGTTATGTAGTTTTACATTATAACGTATAACGTTATATACTATTAGCTTATAACGTATAACGTTATGTAGTATTACGTTAAAGCGTATAACGTTATATAGCATTACTTTATGACGTATAACGTTATGTGGTATTACGATATAACGTATAACGTTATATGGCATTACGTTATATCGTATAACGTTATGTGGTATTACGATATAAAGTATTACGTTATATAGTATCACATTATAACGTATAACGTTATATATTATTTGCTTATGACGTACAACATTATATAGTATTACGTTATAACGTATAACGTTATATAGCATTACGTTATAACGTATAACGGTATGTGGTATTACGATATAACATATTACGTCATGTAGTATTACATTATGACGTATAACGTTATATACTATCAGCTTATAACGTATAACGTTATGTAGTATTACGTTATAGCGTATAACGTTATATAGCATTACGTTATAACGTATAACGTTATGTGTTTCTACGATATAACATATTACGTTATGTAGTTTTACATTATAACGCATAACGAGATATAATATTAGCTTATAACGTATAACGCTATATAGTATTACATTATAACGTATGACGCTATATACTATCAGCTTATATCGTATAACGTTATATGGTATTACGTTATAACATATAAAGTCATGTGGTATTACGACATATCGTATTACTTTATGTAGTATTACATTATAACGTATAACGTTATATACTATTAGCTTATGACGTATAACATTATATAGTATTACGTTATAGCGTATAACGTTGTATAGCATTACGTTATAACGTATAACGTTATGTGGTATTACGATATAACGTATTACGTTATGTAGTATTACATTATAACGTATAACGTTATATGCTATTAGCTTATGACGTATAACATTATATAGTATTACGTTTTAACGTATAACGTTATATAGCATTACATTATAACGTATAACGGTATGTGGTATTACGATATAAC
>NW_025217374.1:0-1209 GCF_014825855.1 Bombus pyrosoma | reverse complement strand
AATACTACATAACGTTATTCGTTATAACGTAACACTACATATCGTTATACGTTATAACGTAACACTACATAACGTTATACGTTATATCGTAATACAATATAACGATATACGTTGTAACGTATTACTACATAACGTTATACGTTATATCGTAATCCTATATAACGTTAGACTTTGTAACGAATTACTACATATCGTTATACGTTATATCGTAATGCTACATAACGTTATACGTTATATCGTAATGCTACATGACGTTATACGTTATATCGTAATACTGTTTAACGTTATACGTTATATCGCAATACTACATACCGTTATTCGTTATATCGCAATACTACATAACGTTATACGTTATATCGTAATGCTACATAACGTTATACGTTATATCATAATACTATGTAACGTTATACGCTATAACGTAATACTACATGACGTTATTCGTTATAACCTAACACTACATAACTTTATACCTTATATCGTAATACAACATATCGTTATACCTTATATCGTATTACCATATAACGTTATACGTTATGTCGTAATAGTACATGACGTTATACATTATATCGTAATACGACATATCGTTATACGCTATAACATAATGCTACATAACGTTATACGTTATATCGTAATGCTACATAACGTTATACGTTCTAAGGTAATACTACATACCGTTATACGTTATAACATATTACCTTCTAAGGTTATACGTTATATCGTAATCCTATATAACGTTAGACTTTGTAACGAATTACTACATATCGTTATACGTTATATCGTAATGCGACATAACGTTATACGTTATATCGTAATGCTACATAACGTTATACGTTATATCGTAATACTGTTTAACGTTATACGTTATATCGCAATACTACATACCGTTATTCGTTATATCGCAATACTACATAACGTTATACGTTATATCGTAATTCCATATAACGTTATACGTCATATCGTAATACTATATAACGTTATACGCTATAACGTAATACTACATAACGTTATTTGTTATAACGTAACACTACATATCGTTATACGTTATAACGTAACACTACATATCGTTATACGTTATATCGTATTACCATATAACGTTATACGTTATGTCGTAATAGTACATGACGTTATACATTATATCGTAATACGACATATCGTTATACGCTATAACATAATGCTACATAACGTTATACGTTATATCGTAATGCTACA
>NW_025217373.1:0-1209 GCF_014825855.1 Bombus pyrosoma | reverse complement strand
GTTATACGTCAAAACGTAATGCTACATAACTTTATGCGTTATATCGTAAAACTACACAACGTTATACATTATAACGTAATGCTACATAACGTTATATGTTATTTCGCAATACTACACAACGTTATGCGTTATATCGTAATACTACATAACGTTATACGTTATAACGTAATACTATATAACGTTATACGTTATAACGTAATACTATATAACGTTATACGTTATAACGAAACCCTATACAACGTTATACGTTATATCGTATTACTATATAACGTTATACGTTATAACGTAATGCTAAATAACGTTATATGTTATATTGTAATACTACACAACGTTATGCGTTATATCGTAATACTACATATCGTTATACGTTGAAACGTAATGCTACATATCGTTATACGTCAAAACGTAATGCTACATAACTTTATACGTTATATCGTAAAACTACACAACGTTATACTTTATAGCGTAATGCTACATAACGTTATACGTTATATCGTAATACTACATATCGTTATACGTCAAAACGTAATGCTACATAACGTTATACGTTATAACGTAATACTATATAACGTTGTACGTTATAACCTAGTGCTACATAACGTTATACGTAAAACCGTAAAACTACATAACGTTATACGTTATAACGTAATACTACATAACGTTATAGATTATAACATAATGCTACATAACGTTATATGTTATATCGTAATACTATAAAACGTTATACATTATAACGTAATACTACATAACGTTATACGTTATATCGTAATATTACATACCGTTATACGTCAAAACGTTATGCTACATAACGTTATACGTTATAACGTAATACTATATAACGTTATACGTTATAACGTAATGCTACATATCGTTATATGTTATATCGTAATACTACATAACGTTATACGTTATAACGTAATACTATTTAACGTTATACGTTATAACGTAATGCTACATAACGTTATACATTATAACGTAATACTACATAACGTTATACGTTATATCGTAAAACTACATATCGTTATACGTCAAAACGTTATGCTACATAACGTTATACGTTATAACGTAATACTATATAACGTTATACGTTATAACGTAATACTACATAACGTTATATGTTATTTCGCAATACTACACAACGTTATGCGTTATATCGTAATACTACATAACGATATACGTTACAACGTAATGGTACATAATGTTATACGT
>NW_025217372.1:0-1210 GCF_014825855.1 Bombus pyrosoma | reverse complement strand
ACACCCCATAACGTTATACGTTATATCGTATTGCTATATGACGTTATACGTTATATCCTAATACTACATTACGTTATACGTTATATCGTAGTACCACATAACGTTATACGTTATAACGTAATACTATATAACGGTATACGTCATATCGTAACACCACATAACGTTATACGTTATAACGTAATACCACATAACGTTATACTTTATAACGTAATGCTATATAACGTTATACGTCATATCGTAACACCACATAACTTTATACGTTATGTGGTATTGCTATATGACGTTATACGTTATATCCTAATACTACATTACGTTATACGCCATATCGTTATACCACATAACGTTATACGTTATAACGTAATACTATATAACGGTGTACGTCATATCGTAACAACGCATAACATTATACGTTATATCGTAGTACCACATAACGTTATATGTTATAACATAATACAATATAAGGTTATACGTCATATCGTAACACCACGTAACGATATCCGTTATATCGTATTGCCATATGACGTTATACGTTATATGGTAATACCACATAACGTTACACGTTATATCGTAATACTATATAACGGTATACGTCATATCGTAACACCCCATAACGTTATACGTTATATCGTATTGCCATATGACGTTATACGTTATATGGTAATACCACATAACGTTACACGTAATAACGGAATACTATATAACGTTATACGTTATATCGTAATACAACATACCGTTATACAATATAACGTAATACTATATAACGCTACACGTCATATCGTAACACCACATGAAGCTATACGTTATATCGTAGTATCACATAACGCTATACGTTATAACATGATACTATACAACGTTATACGTCATATCGTTACACCACATAACGTTATACGCTATAACGTAATACTATATAACGTTATACGTCATATCGTAACACCACATAAGGTTATACGTTATATCGTAATACCACATATCGTTATACACTATAACGTAATGCTCTATAACGTTATAAGACATATCGTGACACCACATAACGTTATACATTATATCGTAATTCCACATAACGTTATACGTCATATCGTAACACCACAGAACGTTATACGTTATATCGTATTGCTATATGACATTACACGTTATATGGTAATACCACATAACGTTATACGTTATATCGTAATACTATATAATGGTATACGTCATATCGTAACACCACATA
>NW_025217371.1:0-1210 GCF_014825855.1 Bombus pyrosoma | reverse complement strand
CGTTACACGTTATAACGTAATTCTAGATAAAGCTATACGTTATAACGTAACACTATATAACGTTATACGTTACAACATAATACTACATAACGTTATACGTTATAATGTATCACTATATAACGTTATACGTTATAATGTAATACTATATAACGTTGTACGTTATAACATTATACTACATATCGTCATATGTTATATCGTAGCACTATATGTCGTTTTACGTTATATAGTAATTATACAGATCGTTATACGTTGTAACGTAATATTACATAACGTTAGGTGTTATAACGTAATACTACAGAACGTTATACGTTGTAGCGTAACAATACATAAGGTTATACGTTATAACGTAATATTACATAACGTTACAAGTTATAACGTAATACTATACAACGTTATACGTTATAAGGTAATACTATATAACGCTATACGTTATAACGTAATACTACATAACGTTATACGATATAACGTAACACTATATAACGCTATACGTCATAACGTAATACTACATAAAGTTATACGTTATAGCGTAATACTACAAAGCGTTATACGTTATAACGTAACACTATATATTGTTATACGTTATAAGGTAATTATACATAACGTTATAAGTTGTAACGTAATATTACATAACGTTGTAAGTTATAACGTAATATTACATAACGTTACACGTTATAACGTAATACTATATAACGTTATACGTTATAACATAGTACTATATAACTTTATACCTTATAACTATATACTACATAACTTTATACGTTATAACGTAATACTACATAACGTTATACGTTATGACGTAATAATACAAAACGTTATACGTTATAACGTAATACTACATAACGTTGTACGTTATAACATTATACTACATAACGTCATATGTTATAACGTAACACTATACATCGTTTTACGTTATAAAGTAATTATACATAACGTTATATGTTATAACGTAATATTACATAACGTTACACGTTATAACGTAATACTATACAACGTTATACGTTGTAACGTAATAATACATAACGTTATACGATTTAACGTAATACTACATAACGATATACGTTGTAACGTAACACTATATAACGTTATACGTTATAACGTATTACTACCTAACATTATGCGTTATATCATTATACTAAATAACGTTATACGTTATAACGTAATACTACATAACGTCATACGTTATAACGTAACACTATATAACGTTGTACGT
>NW_025217370.1:0-2445 GCF_014825855.1 Bombus pyrosoma | reverse complement strand
CGTTATACGTTATAACGTAGTACTACATAACGTTATACGCTATGACGTAATAGTACATAGCTTTATACGATATATGGTAAAATTATATAACGATATACGTTATATCGTAATACTACATATCGTTATACGTTATAACGTATTTCCATATAACGTAATCCGTTATATCGTAATACTATATAACGTTATACGTTATAACGTATCACTACATAACGTTATACGTTATAACGTAATACTACATAACGTTATACGTTATATCGTAATGCTACATATCGTTATACGTTATAACGTATTACCATATAACGTTATCCGTTATATCGTAATACTATATAACGTTATACGTTATAACGTATAACTACATAACGTTATACGTTATAACGTAATACTATATATCGTTATACGTGATATCGTAACACTACATATCGTTATGCGTAATATCGTAATACCATATAACGTTATACGTCATATCGTAGTGCTACATATCGTTATACGTTATATCGTAATGCTACATAACGTTATACGTTATAACGTAACACTAGATAACGTTATACGTTATAACGTAGTACTACATAACGTTATACGCTATAACGTAATGTTACATAACGTTAAACGTTATATCGTAACACTACATACCATTATGCGTAATATCGTAATACCATATAACGTTATACGTCATATCGTAATACTACATATCGTTATACGTTATATCGTAACGCTACATAACGTTATACGTTATAACGTAACACTACATAACGTTATACGTTGGAACGTAGTACTACAAAACGTTATACGTTATAACGTATTACTATATAACGTTATACGCTATATCGTAATGCTACATAACATTATACTTTATAACGTAATGCTACATAACGTTAAACGTTATATCGTAACACTACATATCGTTATGCATAGTATCGTAATACCATATAACGTTATCCGTTATATCGTATTACTATATAACGTTATACGCTATATCGTCATGCTACATAACGTTATACGTTATATCGTAATACTACATACCGTTATACGTTATATCGTAACACTACATATCGTTGTGCGTAGTATCGTAATACCATATAACGTTTTACGACATATCGTAATGCTACATATCGTTATACGTTATATCATAATGCTACATAACGTTACACGTTATATCGTAATACTAGATATCGTTATTCGTTATATCGTAATGCTACATAACGTTATACGTTATATCGTAATACTATATAACGTTATACGTTTTATCGTAATGCTACATAACGTTATACGTTATAACGTACTATTACATATCGTTATATGCTATATCGTAAAACTACATAACGTTATACGTTATATCGTAATGATAGATAACCTTATACGTTATATAGTAATACTACATATTGTTATACGTTATAACGTATTACCATATAACGTTATATCGTAATACTATATAGCGTTACACGTTATAATGTAATACCACATAACGTTATACGTTATAACGTATTATTACATATCGTTATATGCTATATCGTAATAACACATAACGTTATACGTTATATCGTAATGATAGATAACGTTATACGTTATATCGTAATACTACATATCGTTAGACGTTATAACGTATTACCATATATCATTATCCGTTATATCGTAATACTGTATAACGTTATACGTTATATCGTAGTGCTACATAACGTTAAACGTTATATCGTAACACTACATATCGTTGTGCGTAGTATCGTAATACCATATAACGTTATACGTCATACCGTAATGCTACATACCGTTATATGTAATATCGTGATGCTACATGACGTTATACGTTATAACGTAACACTACATAACGTTATACGTTGGAACGTATTACTACATAACGTTATACGTTATATCGTAATGCTACCTATCGTTTTCGTTATATCGTAATGCTACATAACGTCATACGTTATAACGTAATACTATATAACGTGATAAGTTATATCGTAATGCTACGTAACGTTATTGGTTATATCGTAATACCATATAACGTTATACGTTATATCGTAATACTATATGGCGTTAGACGTTATAATGTAATGCTACATTACATTATACGTTATATCGTAATACTAGATATCGTTATACGTTATATCGTAATGCTACATAACGTTATACGTTATATTGTAATACTATATAGCGTAACACGTTATAATGTAATACCACATAACGTTAAACGTTATAACGTATCATTACATATCGTTATATGCTATATCGTAAAACTACTTGACGTAATACGTTATAACGTAGTACTACATAACGTTATACGCTATAACGTAATAGTACATAGCTTTATACGATATATGGTAATATTATATAACGATATACGTTATATCGTAATACTACATAACTATGACGTAGTACTATATAACGTTATACGCTATAACGTAATAGTTCATAGCTTTATACGACATATGGTAATATTATATAACG
>NW_025217369.1:0-1210 GCF_014825855.1 Bombus pyrosoma | reverse complement strand
TAACGTTATACGTTATATCGTAATACTATATAGCGTCATACGTTGTAACGGAATGCTACATAACGTTATACGTTATGTCGTAATGCTACATAACGTTATACGTTATATCGTAACACTACATATCGTTTTACGTTATATCGTAATACTATATAGCGTCATACGTTGTAACGTAGTACTACATATCGTTATACGTTATATCCTAAGACTACATATCGTTATAAGTTATATTGTAATACCATATAACGTTATACGCTATAACGCAATGCTACATAACGTTATACGTTATATCGTAAGACTATATAGCATCATACGTTGTTACGTAATGCTACAATCCGTTATACGTTATATCGTAAGACTATATAGCGTCACACGTTGTAACGGAATGCTACACAACGTTATACGTTATGCCGTAATGCTACATAACATTATACGTTATATCTTAATACTATATAACGTTATACGTTGTAACGTAGTACTACATAACGTTACACGTTATATCGTAATACTATACAGCGTCATACGTTGTAACGTAGTACTACATATCGTTATACGTTATATCGTAAGACTACATATCGTTATACGTTATATCGTAACACTACATATCGTTATACCTTATATCGTAATGCTACATAACGATATTCGTTATAACGAGTTACCATATAACGTTATACGTTATATCGTAATACTACATAAGGTTACATGTTGTATCGTAATGCCATATATCGTTATACGTTATATCGTAATACTACATAACGTTATACGTTATATCGTAACACTACGTATCGTTATACGTTATATCGTAATAATATATAGCGTCATACGATATATCGTAATACTACATTACGTTATACGCTGTAACGTAATGCTACATAACGTTATACGTTATATCGTAAGACTATATGGCGTCATACGTTGTAACGTAATGCCACAAAACGTTATACGATATGTCGTAGTGGTACATAACGTTATACGTTATATCGTAATACTATATAGCGTCATACGTTGTAACGCAATACTACATAACGTTACACGTTATATCGTAATACTATATAGCGTCATACGTTGTATCGTAATGCTACATAACGTTATACGTTATATCGTAATGCTACATAACGTTATACGTTGTATCGTAATTCCATATATCGTTATACGTTATACCGTAATACTACATACCGTTATACGTTATATCATAATACCATATATAGTTATA
>NW_025217368.1:0-1210 GCF_014825855.1 Bombus pyrosoma | reverse complement strand
ATATAACGTTATACGTTATAACGTAATACTACATAACGTTATACGTTATATTGTAATGCTACATAGCGTTATACGTTATACCGTAATGGTACATAACGTTATACGTTACAACGTAATACTATATAACGTTATACGTTATAACGCAATGCTATATAACGATATACGTCATAACGCGATGCTATATAACGTTATATGTTATTACGTAATACTACATAACGTTATACGTTATAGCGTAATGCTACATAACGTTATACGTTATACCGTAATGCTATATAACGTTATACGTTACATCGTGATGCTACACAACGTTATACGTTATACCGTTATGCTACATAACGTTATACGTTATAACGTAATACTATATAACGTTATACGTTATAACGTAATGCTATATAACGTTATACGATATAACGTAATACTATATAATGTTATACGTTATACCGTAATGCTACATAACGTTATACGTTATAACGTGATACTACATAACGTAATACGTTATACCGTAATGCTACATAGCGCTATTCGTTATACCGTAATACTACATAACGTTATACGTTATAACGTAATACTAAATAACGTTATACGTTATATTTTAATGCTACATAACGTTATACGTTATAACGTAATACTATATAACGTTATACGTTATACCGTAATGCTATATAACGTTATACGTTATACCGTAATGCTACGTAACGTTATACGTTATATTGTAATGGTACATAACGTTATACGTTATAACGTAATACTATATAACGTTATACGTTATACCGTAATGCTATATAACGTTATACGTTATAACGTAATACTACATAACGTTATACGCTATAACGTAACACTATATAACGTTATACGTTACCCCGCAATAATACATAACGTTATACGTTATAACGTACTACTACATAACGTTATATGTTATACCGTAATGCTACATAACGTTATACGTTATACCGTAATGCTACATAACGTTATACGCTATAACGTAACACTATATAACGTTATACATTACAACGCAATAATACATAACGTTATACGTTATAACGTAATACTACATAACGTTATACGTTATTCCGTAATGCTACATAACGTTATACCTTATAACGTAACACTATATAACGTTATACGTTACAACGCAATAATACATAACGCTATACGTTATAACGTAATACTACATAACGTTATACGTTATTCCGTAATGCTACATAACGTT
>NW_025217367.1:0-1211 GCF_014825855.1 Bombus pyrosoma | reverse complement strand
TTTGTAGCATTACGTTATAACATATAGCGATACGTAGTATTACGATGTAACGTATAACGTTATGCAGCTTTACGTTATAACGTATAACGTTATATAGCAATACGTTATAACGTATAGCGTTATATGGTATTAGGATGTAACGTATAACGTTATGTAGTATTACGTTATAACGTATAACGTTATGTAGTATTACGTTATAGCATATAGCGATATGCAGTATTACGATATAACGTATAACGTTATGTAGCATTACGTTATAACGTATAACGCTACGTAGATATATGTTATAAAGTATAACGTTGTGTAGCATTACGTTATAACGTATAACGTTACGTAGTATTACGTTATAACGTATAACTTTATGTCATATTACGATATAACGTATAACGTCATGTAGTATTACGTTATAGCGTATAACGTTATGTAGACATATGTTATAACGTATAACGTTATATAGCAACACGTTATAACGTATAACGTTATATGGTATTAGGATGTAACGTATAACGTTTTGTAGCATTACGTTATAACATATAGCGATACGTAGTATTACGATGTAACGTATAACGTTATGTAGCTTTACGTTATAACGTATAACGTTATATAGCAATACGTTAAAACGTATAACGTCATGTAGTATTACGTTATAGCGTATAACGTTATGTAGCATTACGTTATAACGTATAACGTTATGTACTATTACGTTATAACGTATAACGTTTTGCAATATTGCGATATAACGTATAAGGTCATGTAGTATTACGTTATAGCGTATAACGTTATGTAACATTACGTTATAACGTATAACCTTATGTAGCATTACGTTATAACGTATAACGTTATATAGTATTACGTTGTAACGTATAACGTTATATGGTATTAGGATGTAACGTATAACGTTATGTAGCATTACGTTATAACATATAGCGATATGTAGTATTACGATATAACGTATAACGTTATGTAGCATTACGTTATATCGTATAACGTTATATAGTATTACGTTATAACCTATAACGTTATATGGTATTAGGATGTAACGTATAACGTTATGTAGTATTACGTTATAACGTATAACGTTATGTCATATTACAATATAACGTATAACGATATGTAGCATTACGTTATAACGTATAACGTTATGTAGATATATGTTATATCGTATAACGTTATATAGTGTTACGATACAACGTATAACGTTATGTAGTATT
>NW_025217366.1:0-1211 GCF_014825855.1 Bombus pyrosoma | reverse complement strand
ACGTTATGTAGCATTACGTTATAACGTATAACGTTATATAGCAATACGTTGTAACGTATAACGTTATATGGTATTAGGATGTAACGTATAACGTTATGTAGCATTACGTTATAACATATAGCGATATGTAGTATTACGATATAACGTATAACGTTATGTAGCATTACGTTATAACGTATAACGCTACGTAGATATATGCTATAACGTATAACGTTATGTAGCATTACGTTATAACGTATAACGTTATATAGTATTACGTTATAACGTATAACGTTATATGGTATTAGGATGTAACGTATATCGTTATGTAGCATTACGTTATAACGTATAACGTTATGTAGACATATGTTATAACGTATAACGTTATATAGTATTACGTTATAACGTATAACGTTATATGGTATTAGGATGTAACGTATAACGTTATGCAGCATTACGTTATAACGTATAACGTTATATAGCAATACGTTATAACGTATAACGTTATATGGTATTAGGATGTAACGTATAACGTTATGTAGCATTACGTTATAACATATTGCGATATGCAGTATTACGATATAACGTATAACGTTATGTAGCATTACGTTATAACGTATAACGCTACGTAGATATATGTTATAACGTATAACGTTATGTAGCATTACGTTATAACGCATAACGTTATGTAGCATTACTTTATAACGTATAACGTTATATAGCAATACGTTATAACGTATAACGTTATATGGTATTAGGATGTAACGTATAAAGTTATGTAGCATTACGTTATAACATATAGCGATATGCAGTATTACGATATAACGTATAACGTTACGTAGTATTACGTTATAACGTATAACATTATGTAGTATTACGCTATAACGTATAACGTTATGTCATATTACGATATAACGCATAACGTCATGTAGTATTACGTTACAGCGTATAACGCAATGTACTATTACGTTATAACGTATAACGTTTTGTCATATTGCGATATAACGTATAAGGTCATGTAGTATTACGTTACAGCGTATAACGTTATGTAGCATTACGTTATAACGTATAACGTTATGTAGACATATGTTACAACGTATAACGCTATATAGTATTACGTTATAACGTATAACGTTATATGGTATTAGGATGTAACGTATAACGTTATGTAGCATTACGTTATAACATATAGCGAAATGTAGTATTACGTTATAACGTATAACGTTATGTAG
>NW_025217365.1:0-1211 GCF_014825855.1 Bombus pyrosoma | reverse complement strand
CGTCCAATTAGATTTATTTGGCCTTGAAAATTTAAAGGCTATTATTGCATTGGATTTGTCAGAGAAGATAGTTGACATAGGTCAGACCAAACGATTTGCCCTGTATAAAGAATCAAATGTGGAGTATAACGCGCTCCGATTTGTCCTCCTAACCCCAATATCAGCGGAGATACGTTCAATTAGATTTATTTGGCCTTGAAAATTTAAAAGCTATTATTGCTTTGGATTTGACAGGGAAGAGAGTTAACGTAGGGCAAACCGAACCATGTGCCCTGTATAAAGAGTCGAATGTGGAGTACAACGCGCTCCGAATTGTCTTCCTAATCCCAATAGCAGCCGAGATGCGTTCAATTAGATTTATTTGGCCTTGATAATTTAAAAACTATAATTGCGTTGGATTTGTCAGAGAAGAGAGTTGACATAGGTCAGACCAAACGATTTGCCCTGTATAAAGAATCAAATGAGGAGTATACCGCGCATCGAGTTGCCTAGATAACGCCAATATCAGCGGAGGTACGTTCAATTAGATTTATTTGGCCTTGAAAATTTAAAAGCTATTATTGCTTTGGATTTGACAGGGAAGAGAGTTAACGTAGGGCAAACCGAACCATGTGCCCTGTATAAAGAATCAAATATGGAGTATAACGCGCATCGAGTTGCCTAGATAACGACAATATCAGCGGAGGTACGTCCAATTAGATTTATTTGGCCTTGAAAATTTAAAGGCTATTATTGCATTGGATTTGTCAGAGAAGATAGTTGACATAGGTCAGACCAAACGATTTGCCCTGTATAAAGAATCAAATGTGGAGTATAACGCGCTCCGATTTGTCCTCCTAACCGCAATATCAGCGGAGATACGTTCAATTAGATTTATTTGGCCTTGATAATTTAAAAACTATAATTGCATTGGATCTGACAGAGAAGAGTGTTGACATAGGTCAAACCAAACGATTTGTCCCGAATAAAGAATCGAATATGGAGTATACCGCGCATCGAGTTGCCTAGATAGCGCCAATATCAGCGGAGGTACGTTCAATTAGATTTATTTGGCCTTGAAAATTTAAAAGCTATTATTGCTTTGGATTTGACAGGGAAGAGAGTTAACGTAGGGCAAACCGAACCATGTGCCCTGTATAAAGAGTCAAATGTGGAGTACAACGCGCTCCGAATTGTCTTCCTAATCCCAATAGCAGCCGAGATACGTTCAA
>NW_025217364.1:0-1211 GCF_014825855.1 Bombus pyrosoma | reverse complement strand
ACGTTATATCTTATAACGTTATATAGTATTAGGTTATAACGTACATCGTTATATTGTAATACGATATAACGTATAGCGGTCAGTAGTATTACTTTATAACGTGCATCGTTATATCGTAATACGTTATAACGTATAACGTTATGTAGCATTACGTTATATCGTGCAACGTGATATAGTATTACGTTATAACGTTTAACGTTATGTAGTATTAGGTTATAACGTATAACGATAGATAGTATTACGTTATAACGTATAACGTTATATAGTAATACGTTATAACGAATAACGTTATGTAGTGTTACGTTACATCGTATAACGTTCAGTAGTATTACGTTATAACGTATAACGTTATGTATTATTACGTTATAACGTATATCGTTATATGGTAGTACATTATGAAGTATAACGTTCGGTAGTATTACGTAATAACGTATAACGTTACGTCGTAATACATTATATCGTGAAATGTTACGTAGTATTTCGTTATAAAGTATAACATTATCTATTATTACGTGATAACGTATACCGTTATATGGTAATACGTTATACCGTATATCATTATATGGTAGAACGTTATAACGTATAACGTTCGGTAGTAATACGTTATAACGTATAACGTTATGTCGTAATACGTTATAACATGAAATGTTATGTAGTATTTCGTTATATCGAATAACATTATGTATTATTACGTTATAACGTATATCGTTATATGGTAGTACATTATGAAGTATAACGTTCGGTAGTATTACGTTATAACGTATATCGTTTTGTAGTATTACGTTATAACGTATATCGTTTTGTAGTATTACGTTATAACGTATAACGTTATATAGTATTACGTTATATCGTATATCGTTATGTAGCACAACGTTATAACGTATAACGTTATGCAGTACAACGTTATAACGTATAACGTTATGTAGTACAACGTTACAACGTATAACGTTATGTATCATTTCATTATAACGTATAACGTTATGTAATATTACGTTATAACGTGTAACGTTACGTCGTATTTCGTTACATCGTATAACGTAAGGTAGTATTACGTTATTTCGTATAACGTTATGTAGTATTACGTTATATCGTATAACGTTATGAAGTGTTACGTAATAACGTATGTCGTTATATTGTAATACGGCATAACGTATAGCGGTCAGTAGTATTACGTTATAACCTATAGCGTTACATGGTAATACGTTATAACG
>NW_025217363.1:0-1211 GCF_014825855.1 Bombus pyrosoma | reverse complement strand
CGTATAACGTTATATTGTATTAGAATGTAACGTATAACGTTAAGTAGCATTACGATATAACGTATAACGCTATGTAGTATTACCATATAACGTTTAAGGATATGTAGTAGTACGATATAACGTATAACATTGGGTACTATTACTATATAACATATAACGTTATGTAGTATTACGATATAACGTATAACGATATGTAGTATGACGATATAACGTATAACGTTATATGCTAATACGATATAACGTATAACGTTATGTAGCATTACGATATAACGTATAACGTTATGTAGCATTACGATATAACGTATAACGTTATGTACTATTACGTTATAACGTATAACGCTATGTAGTTTTACCATACAACTCATAACGTTAGGTAGTATTACCTTATAACGTATAACGATATGTAGTATTACGATATAATGTATAACGATATGTAGTATTAAGATATAACGTATAACGTTATGTACTATTACGTTATAACGTATAACGTTATGTAGTATAACGTTATAACGCATAACGCTATGTAGTATTACCTAATAACGTGTAACGTTATGTAGTACGACGATATAACGTATGACGTTATATGGTAATACGATATGACGTATAACGCTATGTAGTATTGCCTTATAACGTATAACTTTATATAGTATTACGATATAACGTATAACGTTATGTAGCATTACGATATAACGTAAAACGATATGTAGTATTACGGTATAACGTATAACGTTATATGATATTACGATATAACTTATAACTATATGTTGTATTACCATATAACGTATAACGTTATGTAGCAATACGATATAACGTATAACGTTACTTAGTATCACGTTATAGCGTATAACGTTATGTAGCATTACGATATAACGTATAACGTTATGTGCTATTACGTTATAACGTATAACGTTATGTAGTATTACGTTATAATGTATAACGTTATATGGTATTACGATATAACGTATGACGTTATGTAGCAATACGATATAACATATAAGGATATGTAGTATTACGATATAACGTATAACGTTATATGGTAATATGATATAACGTATAACGACATGTAATATTACTTTATAACGTATAACGTTGTATGGTATTACGATATAACGTATAACGTTATGTAGTTTTACATTATAACGTGTAACGTTATGTTGCACTACGATATAACGTATAACGTTATATGGTAATACGTTATAACGTATAACGTT
>NW_025217362.1:0-1211 GCF_014825855.1 Bombus pyrosoma | reverse complement strand
ATAATACTACTTAACATTATACGCTATATCGTAAAGCCACATAACGTTATACGTTATAACTTAATACTACATAACGTTATACGTTGTAACGTATTACCATATAACGTTATACGTTCTAACGTATTACCATATAACGTTATACGTTATAAGGTAATGATACATAACGTTATGCGTTATAACGTAATGCTACATAACGTTATACGTTCTAACGTAATGCTACATAACGTTATTCGTTATATCGTAAAGCTGCATGACGTTATACGTTATATCGTAATAATATATAACGTTATGCGCTATATCGTAAAGCTACATAACGTTATACGTTATTTCGTAAAGCTGCATAACGTTATACGTTATAACGTAATACTACATAACGTTATACGTTATATTGTAATACTACATAACGTAATACGTTATAACGTATTATCATATAACGTTATACGTTATAAGGTAATGATACATAACGTTATACGTTATAACGTAATGCTACGTAACGTTATACGTTATAACGTATTACCATAAAACTTTATCCGTCATAACGTAAAGCTACATAACGTTATACGTTATAACGAAATGCTACATAACGTTATACGTTACATCGTAAAGCTACATAACGTTATATGTTATAACGCAATACTACATAACGTTATACGTTATATCGTAATAATATATAACGTTATGCGCTATATCGTAAAGCTACATAACGTTATACGTTACAACGTATTACCATATAACGTTATAAGATGTAACGTAATACTACATAACGTTATATCGGAATACTACATAACGTCATATCGGAATACTACATAACGTTATACGTTATATCGTAATACTACATAACGTTATACGTTATATCGTAAAGCTACATAACGTTACACGTTATAACGTAATACTACATAACGTTATACATTATATCGTTATGCTACATAACGGTATACGTTATATCGTATTACTATATAACGTTATACGTTATAACGAAATACTACATAATGTTATACGTTATAACGTAATACTACATAACGTTATACGTTATACCGTAATACTACATAACGTTATACGTTACATCGTAAAGCTACATAACGTTATATGTTATAACGCAATACGACATATCGTTATACGTTATATCGTAATAATATATAACGTTATGCGCTATATCGTAAAGTTACATAACGTTATACGTTACAACGTATTACCATATAACGTTATACGTT
>NW_025217361.1:0-1211 GCF_014825855.1 Bombus pyrosoma | reverse complement strand
CATTACGTTATAACGTATAACGTTGTGTAGTATTACGTTATAACGTATAACGTTATGTAGCATAACGGAATAACGTATAACCTTGTGTAGCAGTACGATATAACGTATAACGTTATGTAGCATAATTGTATAACGTATAACGTTGTGTAGCTGTACGATATAACGTATAACGTTATGTACCATTACGGCATAACGTATAGCGTTATGTAGCATTACGGTATAACGTATAACGTTATGTAGCATTAGGGTATAACGTATAACGTTATGTAGTATTACGTTATAACGTATAACGTTATGTAGCATTACGTTATAATGTATAACGTTGTGTAGTATTACGTCATAACGTATAACGTTATGTAGCATAACGGTATAACGTATATCGTTGTGTAGTATTACGTTATAATGTATAACGTTATGTAGCATAACGGTATAACGTATAACGTTGTGTAGCTCTACGATATAACGTATAACGTTATATAGCATTACGTTATAACGTATAGCGTTATGCAGCATTACGGTATAACGTATAACGTTATGTAGCATTAGGGTATAACGTATAACGTTATGTAGTATTACGTTATAACGTATAACGTTATGTAGTATTACGTTATAACGTATAACGTTATGTACTATTGCGTTATAACGTATAACGTTATGTAGTATTACGTTATAACGCATAACGTTATGTAGCATTATGGTATAACGTATAACGTTACATAGCATTACGGTATAACGTATAACGTTATATAGTATTACGTTATAACGTATAACGTTATGTATCATTACAATATAACGTATGACGTTATGTAGTACTACGTTATAACGTATAACGTTATATAGCAATGCGTTGTGACGTATAACGTTATGTAGCATTACGGTATAACGTGTAACGTTATACAGCATTGCGTTATAACGTATAGCGTTATAGAGCATTGCGTTATAACGTATAGCGTTATGTAGCATTACGGAACAACGTATAACGTTGTGTAGTATTACGTTATAACGTATAACGTTATGTAGCATTACGTTATGACGTATAACGTTATATAGTGTTACGTTATAGCGTATAACGTTATGTAGTATTAGGTTATAACGTATAACGTTATGTAGCATTGCGGTATAACGTATAACGTTATATAGCAGTACGATATAACGTATAACGTTATTTACCATTACGGTATAACGTTTAACGTTATGTAGCATTACAATAT
>NW_025217360.1:0-1211 GCF_014825855.1 Bombus pyrosoma | reverse complement strand
ACGTTAGACTTTAAAACGTAATACCATATAACGACATATGTTATAACGTAATACTATCCAACGTTATACGTTATAACGTAATACTATATAAAATTACACGTTGAAACGTAACACTACATAATGTTATACGTTATAACGTAATACTACAAAACGTTATACGTTATAACGTAATACTACCTGACGTTATACGTTATTACGTATTACCACATAAATATATACGTTATAACGTAGTACTATATAACGTTATACGTTGTAACGTAAGGAGGCCATAACGTTATACGGTATAGCGTAATGCTACATAAATTTATACGTTATAATATATTATCATATAACGATATACGTTCTATAGTAATACTATATGACGATATACGTTATAACGTAATACTATCTAACGTTATACGTTATAACGTAATACTATATAACAGTATACGTTGTAACGTAACACTACATAATGTTATACGTTATAACGTAATGCTACAAAACGATATACGTTATAACGTAGTACTAGCTGACATTAGACGTTATAACGTATTACCACATAAATGTATACGTTATAACGTATTACCACATAAATGTATACGTTATAACGTAGTACTATATAACGTTATACGTTCAAACGTAATACAACATAACGTTATTCGTTATACGTAATTCTATATAACGTTATACGTTCTAACGTAATACCACATAACGTTATAAGTCATACAGTAATATTCCATAACGGTATAGGGTATATCGTAATACTATATGACGATATACGTTAAAACGTAATACTATTTAACGTTATACTTTGTAACCCAACACTACGTAACGTTATACGTTAGAACGTAATACTACCTATCGTTATACATTATATCATTACTCTACGTAACATTATACGTTATAACATAATACTACATAACGATATACGTTGTAACGTAACAATACATAACGTTATACATTGTAACTTAATACTAAATAACGTTATACGTTATAACGTAATACTACCTCACGTTAGACTTTAAAACGTAATACCATATAACGACATACGTTATAACGTAATACTATCCAACGTTATACGTTATAACGTAATACTATATAAAATTACACGTTGTAACGTAACACTACATAATGTTATACGTTATAACGTAATACTACAATACGTTATACGTTATAACGTAATACTACCTGTCGTTAGACGTTATTACGTATTACCACATAAATGAATACCT
>NW_025217359.1:0-2445 GCF_014825855.1 Bombus pyrosoma | reverse complement strand
TAGCGTATATCGTTATGTAGTATTACGTTATAACGTATAACGTTATGTAGTATTACGTTATTGCGTATAACGTTACATAGTATTACGGTACAACGTATAACGTTATGTAGCATTACGATATAACGTATAACGTTATGTAGCATTACGTTATAGCATATAACGTTATGTCGTATTACGATATAATGTATAACATCATGAACTATTACGACATAACGTATAACGTTATATGGTAATTCGATATAACGTATAACGATATGTAGCATTACGATATAACGTATAACGATATGTAGTAATTCGTTACAACGTATAACGTTATATAGGATTACGATATAACGTATAATGATATATGGTATTACGATATAACGTATAACGATATGTTGTATTACGATATAACGTATAACGTTATGTGGTGTTACGATATAACGTATAACGGTATGTAGTATTACCTTATAACGTATAACGTTATGTAGTATAACTTTACAGCGTAATAAGTAATGTAGCATTACGTTATAGCGTATAACGATATGTAGTAATTCGTTACAACGTATAACGTTATATAGGATTACGATATAACATATAACCTCATAAGATAATATGTTATAACGTATAACGGTATGTAGTATTACCTTATAACGTATAACGGTATGTAGTATAACGTAACAATGTAAAACGTTATATAGTATTACGATATAACGTATAACGTAAAGTAGTATTAGCATATCACGTATAACGTAATGTAGTATTAGGATATAACGTATAACGTTATGTAGTAATACGTTACAACGTATAACGTTATGTAGCATTACGTTATAGCGTATAACGTTATGTAGCATTACGATAAAACGTATAACGTTATGTAGTAATACGTTACATCGTATAACCTTATATAGGATTACGTTATTGCGTATAACGTTATGTAATGTTACGTTATAATGTATAACGTTATGTAATTTTACGTTTCAACGTATAACGTTATATGGTAATACGATATAACGTATAACGTTATGTAGTGTGACGTTATGACGTATAACGATACATGGTACTGCAATAACGATACTGGATAATGATATGTTGTATTGCGATATAAGGTATAACGTTATGTAGTGTTACGTTATAACGTATAACGATATGTAGTGTTACGTTATAACGAATAACGTTATGTAGTATTACGTTATAGCGTATAACGTTATATAGTATTACGATATGACGTACAACTTTATGTACTGTTACGTTATAACGTATAACTATATGTAGCATTACGATATAACGTATAACGCTATGTAGGATTACGATATAACGCAAAACGATATGTAGCATTACGATATAACGTATAACGTTATGTAGCATTACGTTATAGCATATAACGTTATGTCGTATTACGATATAATGTATAACATCATGAACTATTACGACATAACGTATAACGTTATATGGTAATACGATATAACGTATAACGATATGTAGTATTACGATATAACGTATAACGTTATATGGTATTACGATATAACGTATATGGATATGTTGTATTTCGATATACCGTATAACGTTACCTAGCATTACGATATAACGTATAACGTTATGTAGCATTACGATATAACGTATAACGATATGTAGTAATTCGTTACAACGTATAACGTTATATAGGATTACGATATAACGTATAACCTTATAAGGTAATATGTTATAACGTATGACGATATGTAGTATTACGATATAACGTATGACGTTATACAGTATTAAGATATAAGGTATAACGTTATATGGTATTACGATATAACGTATATAGATATGTTGTATTTCGATATACCGTATAACGTTACGTAGCATTACGATATAATGTATAACGTTATGTAGCATTACGATATAACGTATAGCGATATGTAGTAATTCGTTACAACGTATAACGTTATATAGTATTACGATATAACGTATATCCATATAAAGTAATATGTTATAACGTATCACGGTATGTAGTATTACCTTATAACGTATAACGTTATGTAGTATAACGTTACAACGTAAAACGTTATATAGTATTACGATATAACGTATAACGATATGTTGTATTACGATATAAGGTATAACGTTATGTAGTGTTACGTTATAACGTATAACGATATGTAGTGTTACGTTATAACGAATAACGTTATGTAGTATTACGTTATAGCGTATAACGTTATGTAGTACTACGTTACAACGAATAACGTTATATAGTATTACGATATAACGTATAGCGCTATGTAGCATTACGTTATAGCGTATATCGTTATGTAGTATTACGTTATAACGTATAACGTTATGTAGTATTACGTTATTGCGTATAACGTTACATAGTATTACGGTACAACGTATAACGTTATGTAGCATTACGATATAACGTATAACGTTATGTAGCATTACGTTATAGCATATAACGTTATGTCGTATTACGATATAATGTATAAC
>NW_025217358.1:0-1212 GCF_014825855.1 Bombus pyrosoma | reverse complement strand
ACGTATAAGGTCATGTAGTATTACGTTATAGCGTATAACGTTATGTAGCATTACGTTATAACGTATAACGTAATGTAGACATATGTTATAACGTATAACGTTATATAGCAATACGTTATAACGTATAACGTTATATGGTATTAGGATGTAACGTATAACGTTATGTAGCATTACGTTATAACATATAGCGATATGTAGTGTTACGATATAACGTATAACGTTATGTAGCTTTACGTTATAACGTATAACGTTACGTAGTATTACGTTATAACGTATAACGTTATGTAGTATTACGTTATAACGTATAACGTTTTGCAATATTGCGATATAACGTATAAGGTCATGTAGTATTACGTTATAGCGTATAACGTTATATAGTGTTAGGTTATAACGTATAACGTTATATGGTATTAGGATGTAACCTATAACGTTATGTATCATTACGTTATAACATATAGCGATATGTAGTATTACGATATAACTTATAACGTTATGTAGCATTACGATATAACGTATAACGTTATGTAGCTTTACGTTATAACGTATAACGCTACGTAGATGTATGTTATAACGTATAACGTTATGTAGCATTACGTTATAACGTATAGCGTTACGTAGTATTACGTTGTAACGTATAACGTTATGTAGCATTACGTTATAACGTACAACGTTATGTACTATTACGTTATAATGTATAACGTTTTGTCATATTGCGATATAACGTATAAGGTCATGTATCATTACGTTATAACGTACAACGTTATGTAATATTACGTTATAACGTATAACGTTTTGTCATATTGCGATATAACGTATAAGGTCATGTAGTATTACGTTATAGCGTATAACGTTATGTAGCATTACGTTATAACGTATAACGTTATGTAGACATATGTTATAACGTATAACGTTATGTAGCATTACGTTATAACATATAGCGATATGCAGTATTACGATATAACGTATAACGTTATGTAGCATTACGTTATAACGTATAACGCTACGTAGATATGTGTTATAACGTATAACGTTATGTAGCATTACGTTATAACGTATAACGCTACGTAGATATATGTTATAACGTATAACGTTATGTAGCATTACGTTATAACGTATAACGTTACGTAGTATTACGTTATAACGTATAACGTTATGTAGTATTACGTTATAACGTATAACGTTATGTCATATTACGATATAACGTATAACGTC
>NW_025217357.1:0-1212 GCF_014825855.1 Bombus pyrosoma | reverse complement strand
GCATTACGGTATAACGTATAACGTTATGTAGCATTAGGGTATAACGTATAACTTTATGTAGTATTATGTTATAACGTATAACGTTATGTAGCATTACGTTATAACGTATAACGTTATGTAGTATTACGTTACAACGTATAACGTTATGTGGCATTGCGGTATAACGTATAACGTTATATAGCATTGCGTTATAACGTATAGCGTTATGTAGCATTAGGGTATAACGTATAACGTTATATAGTATTACGTTATAACGTATAACGTTATGTATTATTGCGTTGTAACGTATAACGTTATATAGTGTTACGTTATAGCGTACAACGTTATGTAGTATTACGTTATAACGTATAACGTTATGTAGCATTTCAGTATAACGTATAACGTTATGTAGCATTATGATATAACGTATAACGCTATATAGCATTGCGTTATGACGTATAACGTTATATAGTGTTACGTTATAGCGTATAGAGTTATGTAGTATTACGTTATAACGTATAACGTTATGTAGCATTACGGTATAACGTATAACGTTATACAGCATTGCGTTATAACGTATAGCGTTATACAGCATTGCGTTATAACGTATAGCGTTATGTTGCATTACGGTATAACGTATAACGTTATGTAGTATTACGTTATAACGTATAACGTTATGTAGCATTACGTTATAACGTATAACGATGTGTAGCAGTACGATATAACGTATAACGTTATGTACCATTACGGTATAACATATAACGTTATGTAGCATTACAATATAACGTATAACGTTATGTAGTATTACGTTATAACGTATAACGTTATATAGCATTGCGTTATGACGTATAACGTTATGTAGTATTACGTTATATCGTATAACGTTATATAGCATTGCGTTATGACGTATAACGTTATATAGCATTACGTTTTAACGTATAACGTTATGTAGCACTATGATATAACGTATAACGTTATATAGCATTGCGTTATGACGAATAACGTTATATAGTGTTACGTTATAGCGTATAGATTTATGTAGTATTACGTTATAACGTATAACGTTATGTAGCATTACGGTATAACGTATAACGTTATACAGCATTGCGTTATAACGTATAGCGTTATACAGCATTGCGTTATAACGTATAGCGTTATGTAGCATTACGGTATAACGTATAACGTTATGTAGTATTACGTTATAACGTATAACGTTATGTAGCATTACGTTAT
>NW_025217356.1:0-1212 GCF_014825855.1 Bombus pyrosoma | reverse complement strand
GATATAACGTATAACGTTATATAGTATTATGATGTATCGTATAACGTTATACAGTATTATGCTATAACGTATAACGTTATATAGTATTACGATATAACGTATAACGTTATACAGAATTACGATATAACGTATAACGTTATATGGTATTACGATATAACGTATAACGATATGTGATATTGCATTATAACGTATAACGTTATGTAATATTATGATATAACGTATAACGTTATATGGTATTACGATATAACGTATAGAGATATGTGGTATTACGTCGTAATCAATAACGTTATATGGTATTACGATATAACGTATAACGTTATATAGTATTATGATATAACGTATAACATTATATAGTATTACGACATAACCTATAACGTTATATAGTATTATGATATAACGTATAACGTTATATAGTATTACGACATAACGTATAACGTTATATAGTATTACGACATAACGTATAACGTTATGTAGTATTACGACATAACGTATAAAGTTATATGGTATTACGATATAACGTATAACGTTATATAGTATTATGATGTAACGTATAACGTTATATGGTATTACGATAGAACGTATAACGTTATATGGCATTACGTTATAACGTATAACGTTATATAGTATTACGTTATAACGTATGACGTTATATAGTATTACGATATAACGTGTAACGTTATCTTGTATTATGATATAACGTATAAAGTTATATAGTATTATTATGTAACGTATAACGTTATATGGTATTACGATATAACGTATAACGTTGTATGGTATTACGATATAACGTATAACGTTATATAGTATTGTGATATAACGTATAACGTCATGTAGTATTACGAAATAACGTATAACGTTATATAGTATTACGATATAACGTATAACGATATATGGTATTACGATATAACGTATAACGTTACATGCTATTACGATATAACGTATAACGTTATATAGTATTATGATATAACGTATAACATTATATAGTATTACGACATAACGTATAACGTTATATCGTATTACGATATAACGTATAACGTTATATAGTATTATGATATTGCGTATAACGTTATATGGTATTGCGTTATAACGTATGACGTTATATAGTATTACGAAATAACGTATAACGTTATATTGTATTATGATATAACGTTCAACGTTATATAGTATTATGATGTATAGTATAACTTTATATAGTATTATGATATAACGTAT
>NW_025217355.1:0-1212 GCF_014825855.1 Bombus pyrosoma | reverse complement strand
CTACATAACGTTATATGTTATATCGTAATGCTACATAACGTTTTACGTTCTAACATATATCTACATAACGTTATACGTTATAACGCAATGCTACATAACGTTATATGTTATAACGTAATACTACATAACGTTATACGTTATAACGTAATGCTACATAACGTTATACGTTATAACATATATCTACATAGCGTTATACGTTATAACGTAATGCTACTTAACGTTATACGTTACATCCTAATACCATATAACGTTATACGTTATAACGTAATACCATATAACGTTATACGTTGTAACGTAATACTATATAACGTTATACGTTATAACGTAATACTACATATCGTTATATGTTATAACGTAATGCTACATATCGTTATACGTTATATCATAATGCTACATAACGTTATAGGTTACATCCTAATACCATATAACGTTATACGTTGTAACGTAATACTATATAACGTTATACGTTATAACGTAATACTACATATCGTTATATGTTATAACGTAATACTACATAACGTTATACGTTGTATCGTAATGCCACATAACGTTTTACGTTATAACATATATCTACATAGCGTTATACGTTATAACGTAATACTACATATCGTTATACGTTATAACATATATCTACATAACGTTATACGTTATAACGTAATGTTACATAACTTTATATGTTATATCGTAATACTACATAACGCCATACGTTATAACATATATCTACATAACGTTATACGTTATAACGTAATGCTACATAACGTTATATGTTGTAACATATATCTACATAGCGTTATACGTTATAACGTAATGCTACATAACGTTATACGTTACATCCTAATACCACATAACGTTATACGTTATAACGTAATACCAAATAACGTTATACGTTATAACGTAATACCATATAACGTTATACGTTATAACGTAATACTACATATCGTTATATGTTATAACGTAATACTGCATAACGTTATACGTTGTATCGTAATGCTACATAACGTTATACGTTATAACGTAATGCTACATATCGTTATATGTTATAACGTAATACTACATAACGTTATACGTTGTATCGTAATGCTACATAACGTTTTACGTTATAACATATATCTACATAGCGTTATACGTTATAACGTAATACTACATAACGTTATACGTTATATCGTAATGCTACATAACGTTTTACGTTCTAACATATATCTACATAACGTT
>NW_025217354.1:0-1212 GCF_014825855.1 Bombus pyrosoma | reverse complement strand
TATAACGTTATACGTCATAACGCAATGCTGTATAACGTTATACGTTATATCGTAATAATACATAACGTTATACGTTATAACGTAATACTATATAACGTTGTACGTTATAACGTAATGCTATATAACGTTATACGTCACAACGCAATGCTATATAACGTTATACGTTATAACGTAATACTACATAACGTTATACGTTATACCGTAATACTACATAACGTTATACGCTATAACGGAACACTATATAACGTTATACTTCATAACGCAATCCTATATAACGTTATACGTTATATCATAGTGCTACATAACGTTATACGTTAAAACGTAATGCTATATAACGTTATACGTCATAACGCAATGCTGTATAACGTTATACGTTATATCGTAATAATACATAACGTTATACGTTATAACGTAATACTATATAACGTTGTACGTTATAACGTAATGCTATATAACGTTATACGTTATAACGTAATACTATATAACGTTATACGTCATAACGCAATGCTATATAACATTATACGTTATATCATAGTGCTACATAACGTTATACGTTAAAACGTAATGCTATATAACGTTATACTTCATAACGCAATCCTATATAACGTTATACGTTACAACGCAATAATACATAACGTTATACGTTATAGCGTTATACTACATAACGTTATACGTTATATCGTAATGCTATATAACGTTATACGTTATACCGTAATGCTACATAACGTTATACGTTATAACGTAATACTATATAACGTTATACGTTATACAGTAATGCTATATAACGTTATACGTTATATCATAATGCTACATAACGTTATACGTTATACCGTAATGCTACATAACGTTATACGTTAGAACGTAATACTACATAACGTTATACGTCATAACGCAATGCTATATAACATTATACGTTATATCATAGTGCTACATAACGTTATACGCTATAACGTAACACTATATAACGTTATACGTCATGACGCAATGCTATATAACATTATACGTTATATCATAGTGCTACATAACGTTATACGTTAAAACGTAATACTACATAACGTTATACGTCATATCGTAATGCTACATAACGTTATACGTTATATCATAATGCTACACAACGTTATACATTATACGGTAATGCTACATAACGTTATACGTTATACCATAATGCGACATAACGTTATACGTTATAACGTAATACTACATAACGTTATA
>NW_025217353.1:0-1212 GCF_014825855.1 Bombus pyrosoma | reverse complement strand
TTATACGTCATATCGTAATGCTATATAACGTTATACGCTATAACGTAATACTACATAACGTTATTCGTTATAACGTAACACTACATATCGTTATACGTTATAACGTAACACTACATAACGTTATACGTTATATCGTAATACAATATAACGTTATACGTTGTAACGTAGTACTACATAACGTTATACGTTATATCGTAATACAACATATCCATATACGTTATATCATAATACAACATATCGTTATACGTTATATCGTAATACGACATAACGTTATACGCTATAACGTAACGCTACATAACGTTATACGTTATATCGTAATGCTACATACCGTTATACGTTATATCGTAATACTGTATAACGTTATACGTTATATCGTAATACTACATACCGTTATACGTTATATCGCAACACTACATATCGTTATACGTTATATCGTAATACCATATAACATTATACGTCATTATCGTAATACTATATAACGTTATACGCTAGAACGTAATATTACATAACGTTGTACCTTATATCGCAATACAACATATCGTTATCCGTAATATCGTAGTAACATATATCGTTATGCGTCATAACGTCACACTACATAACGTTATACGTTATATCGTAATACCATATAACGTTATACGTTATATCGTAATACCATATAACGTTATACGTTATATCGTAATACCATATAACGTTATACGTTATATCGTAATACAACATATTCATATACGTTATATCATAATACAACATATCGTTATACGTTATATCGTAATACTACATATCGTTATACGTTATATCGTATTACCATATAACGTTATACGTTATGTCGTAATAGTACATGACGTTATACATTATATCGTAATACGACATAACGTTATACGCTATAACGTAATGCTACATAACGATATACGTAATATCGTAATGCTACATAACGTTATACGTTATATCGTAATACTATGTAACGTTCTACGCTATAACGTAATACTACATAACGTTATTCGTTATAACGTAACACAACATAACTTTATACCTTATATCGTAATACAACATATCGTTATACCTTATATCGTAGAACCATATATCGTTATACGTTATAACGTAACACTACATATCGATATACGTTATATCGTAATACTATATAACGTTATACATTGTAACGTAGTACTACATAACGTTATACGTTATATCGTTATGCTACGTAACGTTATACGGTAT
>NW_025217352.1:0-1212 GCF_014825855.1 Bombus pyrosoma | reverse complement strand
ACTATATAACGGTATACGTCAAATCGTAACACCACATAACGTTATACGTTATAACGTAATACCACATAACGTTATACGTTTTATCGTAATACCACATAACGTTATACGTTATAACGTAATACTATATAAAGCTATACGTCATATCGTAACACCACATAACGTTATACGTTATAAAGTAATACTATATAACGTTATACGTCATATCGTAATACCACATAACGTTATACGTTATATCGTAATACTATATAACGTTATACGTTATATCGTAATACTATATAACGTTATACCGTATATCGTAATACCACATAACGCTATACGTTATATCGTAATACCACATAACGTTATACGTCGTATGGTAACACCTCATAACGATATACCTTATATCGTAATAGCACATAACGTTATGTGTTATAACGTATTGCTATATGGCGTTATACGTTATATCCTAATACTGCATAACGTTATACGTTATATCGTAACACCACATAACGCTATTCGTTATAACGTAATACTATATAATGTTGTACGTCATATCGTAACACCACATAACGTTATACGTTATATCGTACTCCTATATGACGTTATACGTTAGATCGTAATACCACATAACGTTATACGTTATAACGTAATACTACATAACGTTTTACGTTATATCGTAATACCGCATAACTCTATACGTCAAATCGGAATACCACATAACGTTATACGTTGTATCGTAGTATCACATATCGTTATACGTTATTTCGTAAAACCATATAACGTTATACCTTATATCGTAATACCACATAACGTTATACATTATAACGTAACACCACATAACGTTATACGTTAGATCGTAATACCACATAACGTTATACGTCATATCGTAACACCACATAACCTTAAACGTTAGATCGTAATACTATATAAGGTTATACGTCATGTCGTAACACCACATAACGTTATAAGGTATATCGTATTGCTATTTGCCGTTATACGTTATAACATAACAATATATAACGGTATACGTCATGTCGTAACACCACATAACGTTATACGTTATAACGTAATACCACATAACGTTATACGTTATATCGTAATACCACATAACGTTATACGTTATAACGTAATACTATATAAAGCTATACGTCATATCGTAACACCACATAATGTTATACGTTATAACGTAATACTTCATAACGTTATACGTCATAACGTGATACTATATAACGT
>NW_025217351.1:0-1212 GCF_014825855.1 Bombus pyrosoma | reverse complement strand
CGTTATACGTCATATGGTAATACCACATAACGTTATACGTTATAACGAAATACTATATAACGTTATACGTCATATCGTAACACCGCATAACGTTATAGGTCATATCGTAATACCACATAACGTTATACGTTATATCGTATTGCTATATGACCTTATACGTTATATGGTAATACCACATAACGTTACACGTTATATAATAATACTATATAATGGTGTACGTCATATCGTAACAACGCATAACATTATACGTTATGTCGTAGTACCACATAACGTTATATGTTATAACATAATACTATATAACGTTATACGTCATATCGTAACACCACATAACGTTATACGTTATATCGTAATACCACATAACGTTACACGTTATAACGTAATACTACATATCGTTTTACGTCATATCGTAACACCACATAACTTTATTCTTTACAACGTAATGCTATATAACGTTATACGTCATATTGTAACACCACATAACTTTATACGTTATATGGTATTGCTATATGACGTTATACGTTATATCGTAATACTACATTACGTTATACGCCATATCGTTATACCACATAACGTTATACGTTATAACGTAATACTATATAACGGTGTACGTCATATCGTAACAACGCATAACATTATACGTTATGTCGTAGTACCACATAACGTTATATGTTATAACATAATACTATATAACGTTATGCGTCATATCGTAACACCACATAACGTTATACGTTATATCGTAATACTATATAACGTTATACGTTATATGGTAATACCACATAACGTTATACGTTATATCGTAATACTATATAACGGTATACGTCATATTGTAACACCCCATAACGTTATACGTTATATCGTATTGCTATATGTCGTTATACGTTATATGGTAATAGCACATAACGTTATACGTTATATCGTAGTACTATATAACGGTATACGTCATATCGTAACATCCCATAACGTTATACGTTATATGGTAATACCACATAACGTTATACGTTATATCATAATACAACGTAACGTTACACGTTATAACGTAACACTACATAACGTTATACGTTATATCGTAATACCACATAACGTTATACGTTATATCGTAGTACTATATAACGGTACACGTCATATCGTAACACCCCATAACGTTATACGTTATATCGTATTGCTATATGACGTTATACGTTATATCCTAATACTACATTACGTTATACGTCA
>NW_025217350.1:0-1212 GCF_014825855.1 Bombus pyrosoma | reverse complement strand
CTACATAACGTTATACGTTATAACGTAACACTACATAACGTTATATGTTATATCGTAATGCTACATATCGTTATACGATAAAACGTAATGCTACATAATGTTATGCGTTATATCGAAAAACTACACAACGTTATACGTTATAACGTAGTGCTACATAACATTATACGTTATAACGTAATACTACATAACGTTATACGTTATAACGTAATACTATATAACGTTACACGTTATAACTTAATGCTACAAAACGTTATACGTTATAGCGAAATACTATATATCGTTATACGTTATAACGTAATGCTACGTTACGTTATACGTTATAACGTAATACTAAGTAACGTTATATGTTATAACGTAATGCCACATAACGTTATGCGTTATATCGTAAAACTACACAACGTTATACGTTATAACCTAATGCTACATAACGTTATACGTTAAACCGTAAAACTACATAACGTTATACGTTATAACGTAACGCTACATAACGTTATACGATATAACGTAATACTATATAACGTTACACGTTATAACTTAATGCTACAAAACGTTATACGTTATAGCGTAATACTATATAACGTTATACGTTATAACGTAATGCTACATAACGTTATATGTTATTTCGCAATACTACAAAACGTTATGCGTTATATCGTAATACTACATAAGGTTATACGTTATAACGTAATACTATATAACGTTATACGTTATAACGTAATACTCTATAATGTTATACGTTATAACGTAACCCTATGCAACGTTATACGTTATATCGTATTACTATATAACGTTATACGTTATAACGTAGTGCTACATAACGTTATATATTATATTGTAATACTACACAACGTTATGCGTTATATCGTAATACTACATATCGTTATACGTTAAAACGTAATGCTACATAACGTTATCCGTTATATCGTAAAACTGCACAACGTTATACGTTATAACGTAATGCTACATAACGTTATACGTTATAACGTAATACTATATAACGTTATGCGTTATATCGTAATGCTACATTTCGTTATATGTTATATCGTAAAACCACATAACGTTATACGCTATAACGTAATGCTACATAACGTTATACGTTATAACGTAATGCTACATATCGTTATATGTTATATCGTAATACTACATAACTTTATACGTTATAACGTAATACTATACAACGTTATACGTTATAACGTAATACTATACAACGTT
>NW_025217349.1:0-1213 GCF_014825855.1 Bombus pyrosoma | reverse complement strand
TACCATATAATATTATACGTGATATCGTAATACTATATAACGTTATACGTGATAACGTAGTACTATATACCGTTATACGTTACAACATAATACGACAGAACGTTATACGTCGTAACGTAGGATATATAACGTTATAAGTCATTACGTGTTACTATATAACGTTATACGTTATATCGTAATACTGTATAAAGTTATACGTTATAACGCCATACCATGTAACGTTATACGTTATATCATAATACTACACATCGTTATACGTCATAACGTAATACTATACAACGTTATACGCCATAACCTAGAACTATATAACGTTATATGTTATATCGTAATACCGTATATCGTCATACGCTATATCGTAATAGCATATAACGGTATACGTTATATCATAATACTACACAACGTTAAACGTCATAACGTAGTATATATAACGTTATGAGTCACAACGTATTACTATATAACGTTAAACGTTATATCGTAATACTGTATAAGGTTATACGTTATAACGTCATACCATGTAACGTTATACGTCATATCATAATACTACACACCGTTATACGTCATAACGTAATACTATACAACGTTATACGTCATAACGTAGTACTATATAACGTTATATGTTGTATCGTAATTCCGTGTAACGTTACACGCTATATCGTAATAGCAAATAACTTATTACGTTATATCATCATACTACACAACGTTAAACGTCATAACGTAATACTATACAAAGTAATACGTCGTAACGTAGTACTCTACAACGTTATATGTCATATCGTAATACCGTACAACATTATATGCTGTATCGTAGTAACATATATCGTTATACGTTATATCATAATACTGCACACCGTTATACGTCATAAAGTAATACTATACAACGATATACGTCATAACGTAGTACTATATAACGTTATATGTTATATGGTAATACCGTATAACGTTATACGCTATATCGTAATAGCATATAACTTATTACGTTATATCATCATACCACAGAACGTTATACGTCATAACGTAGTATATATAACGTTATAAGTCATAACGTATTACTATATAACGATATACGTTATATCGTAATACTGTATAAGGTTATACGTTATAACGTCATACCATGTAACGTTATACGTCATATCATAATACTACACACCGTTATACGTCATAACGTAATACTATACAACGTTATACGTCATAACGTAGTACTATATAACGTTAT
>NW_025217348.1:0-2451 GCF_014825855.1 Bombus pyrosoma | reverse complement strand
ACGTTATACGTTATATCGTAATACTACATATCGTTATACGTTATATCGTTATACTACATAGCGTCATACGTTTTATCGTTATACTACATAACGTTATACGCTATAACGTAATAGTACATAACGTTTTACGTTATAACAAAGTAGTACATAACGTTATACGTTATAACCTAATGCTACATAACGTTATACGTTATATCGTAATACTACATAACGTTATACGTTATAACAAAATAGTACATAACGTTATACGTTATAACACAATAGTACATAACGTTATACGTTATAACCTAATGCTACATAACGTTATACGTTATATCGTAATACTACATAACGTTATACGTTATAACAAAATAGTACATAACGTTATACGTAGTAACATAATGCTACAAAACGTTATACGTTATATCGTAATACTACGTAACGTTATACGTTATAACATAATAGTACATAACGTTATACGTTATAACCTAGTGCTACATATTGTTATACGTTATATCGTAATACTACATAACGTTATACGTTATAACACAATAGTACATAACGTTATACGTAGTAACATAATGCTACATTACGTTATACGTTTTATCGTAATACTACATAACGTTGTACGTTATATCGTTATACTATATAACGTTATTCGTTATATCGTGATACTACATAACGTTATACGCTATAACGTAATAGTACATAACGTTATACGTTATAACATAATAGTACATAACGTTATACGTCATAACACAACAGAACATAACGTTATATGTTATAACCTAATGCTACATAACGTTATACGTTATATCGTAATACTACACAACGTTATACATTATAACACAATAGTACATAACGTTATGCGTTATAACCTAATGCTACATAACGTTATACGTTATATCGTAATACTACATAACGTTAAACGTTATATCGTTATACTACATAGCGTCATATGTTTTATCGTTATACTACATAACGTTATACGCTATAACGTAATAGTCCATAACGTTATACGTTATAACATAATAGTACATAACGTTATACGTTATAACCTAATGCTACATAACGTTATACGTTATATCGTAATTCTACACAACGTTATACGTTATAACACAATAGTACATAACGTTATACGTTATAACCTAATGCTACATAACGTTATACGTTATATCGTAATACTACATAACGTTAAACGTTATATCGTTATACTACATAGCGTCATACGTTTTGTCGTTATACTACATAACGTTATACGCTATAACGTAATAGTCCATAACGTTATACGTTATAACACAACAGTACATAACGTTATATGTTATAACCTAATGCTACATAACGTTATACGTGGTATCGTTATTCTACATAACGTTATACGTTATATCGTTATACTATATAACGTTATACGTTTTATCGTTATACTACATAACGTTATACGTTATATCGTAATACTACACAACGTTATACGTTATAACACAATAGTACATAACGTTATACGTTATAACCTAATGCTACATAACGTTATACGTTATATCGTAATACTACATAACGTTAAACGATATATCGTTATACTACATAGCGTCATACGTTTTGTCGTTATACTACATAACGTTATACGCTATAACGTAATAGTCCATAACGTTATACGTTATAACATAATACTACATAACGTTATACGTTATAACACAATAGTACATAACATTATACGTTATAACCTAATGCTACGAAACATTATAGGTTGTATCGTAATACTATATAACGTTATACGTTATAACACAATAGTACATAACGTTATACGTAGTAACATAATGTTACATTACGTTATACGTTATATCGTAATACTACATAACGTTGTACGTTATATCGTTATACTATATAACGTTATACGTTATATCGTGATACTACATAACGTTATTCGTTATAACATAATAGTACATAACGTTATATGTTATAACACAACAGTACGTAACGTTATATGTTATAACCTAATGCTACATAACGTTATACGTGGTATCGTAATACTACATAACGTTATACGTTATATCGATATACTATATAACGTTATACGTTTTATCGTTATACTACATAACGTTATACGATATAACGTAATAGTACATAACATTATACGTTATAACCTAATGCTACGAAACGTTATACGTTATATCGTAATACTACATAACGTTATACGTTATAACACAATAGTACATAACGTTATACGTTATAACATAATAGTACATAACGTTATACGTTATAAAGTAATGCTACATAAGGTTATACGTCTTATCGTAATACTACATAACGTTATACGTTATAACACAATAGTACATAACGTTATACATTATAACCTAATGTTACATAACGTTATACGTTATATCGTTATACTATATAACGTTATACGTTTTATCGTTATTCTACATAACGTTATACGTTATATCGTTATACTATATAACGTTATACGTTTTATCGTTA
>NW_025217347.1:0-1213 GCF_014825855.1 Bombus pyrosoma | reverse complement strand
TACGATATGACGTATATCGTAATGTAGTATTAGGATATAACGTATATCGTCATATAGCAATACGATATAACGTATAACATTAAGTGGTACTATCATATAACTTATAACGTTATGTGGTGTTACGATATGACGTATAACGTCATATAGCAATACGATATGACGTATAACGTTATGTGGTGTTACGATATGACGTATAACGATACATAGTATTACGTTATAACGTATAACGTCTTGTGGTGTTACTATATGACGTATTACGTTATATATAGAATTACGTTATAACGTATAACGTTATGTGGTGTTACGATATGACGTATAACGTAATGTAGTATTGGGATATAACGTATATCGTTATATAGCAATACGATATAACGTATGACGTTATGTGGTACTACGATATAACGTATAACGTTATGTGGTGTTACGATATGACGTATAACGTTATATGGTATTACGTTATAACGTATAACGTTATGTGGTATTACGATATCACGTATAACGTTATATAGAATTACGTTATAACGTATAACGTTACATAGCATTACGTTATAACGTATAACGTTATGTGGTATTACGATATGACGTATATCGTAATGTAGTATTAGGATATAACGTATATGGTCATATAGCAATACGATATAACGTATAACGTTATGTGGTATTACGATTTCACGTATAAGGTTATATAGAATTACGTTATAACGTATAACGTTATGTGGTATTACGATATGACGTATAAGGTAATGTAGTATTAGGATACAACGTATAACGTTATGTGGTATTACGATATAACGTATAACGTCATATAGCAATACGATATAGCGTATAACGTAATGTGGTGTTACGATATGACGTATAACGTTACATGGTATTGCGTTATAACGTATAACGTCATATAGCAATACGATATAACGTATAACGTTATGTGGTGTTACGATATGACATATAACGTTGCATAGTATTACGTTATAACGCATAACGTTATGTGGTATTACGATGTATCGTATAACGTCGTGTGGTGCTACGATATAACGTATAACGTTATGTGGTGTTACGATATGACGTATAACGTTATTCAGTATTACGATATAACGTATAACGTCATATAGCAATACGATATAACGTATAACGTTATGTGGTGTTACGATATGACATATAACGTTGCATAGTATTACGTTATAACGCATAACGTTATGTGGTATTACGATGTATC
>NW_025217346.1:0-1213 GCF_014825855.1 Bombus pyrosoma | reverse complement strand
CGTATAACGGATAACGTTATATGGTATTACGATATAACGTATAACGATATGTGGTATTACGTTATAACATATAACGTTAAGTAGTATTACGAAATAACGTATAACGTTATATCGTGTTACGATAAAACGTATAACGTTATATAGTATTACGATATAACGTATAACGTTATATGGTATTACGATATAACGTATAACGATATGTGTTATTACGTTATAACATATAACGTTATATAGTATTATAATATAACGTATAACGTCATATAGTATTACAATATAACGTATAACGTCATATAGTATTACAATATAACGTATAACGTCATATAGTATTACAATATAGCGTATAAAGTTATATAGTATTACGATATAAGATATAACATTATATGGTATTACGATATAACGTATAACGATATGTGGTATTACGTTGTAACGTATAACGTTATATGGTATTACGATATAACGTATAACGATATGTGGTATTACGTTTTAACGTATATCGATATATAGTATTACGATATAACGTATAACGTTATATAGTATTACGATATAACGTATAACGTTATATGGTATTACGATATAACGTATAACGATATGTGTTATTACGTTATAACATATAACGTTATATAGTATTATAATATAACGTATAACGTCATATAGTATTACAATATAACGTATAACGTCATATAGTATTACAATATAACGTATAACGTCATATAGTATTACAATATAGCCTATAAAGTTATATAGTATTACGATATAACATATAACATTATATGGTATGACGATATATCGGAGAACGTTGTATGGTATTACGATATAACGTATAACGTTATATAGTATTACGATATAACGTGTAACGTTATATAGTATTATGATATATAGTATAACGTTATATCGTATTATGATATATAGTATAACGTTATATAGTATTACGATACAACGTATAACGTTATATGATATTACGATATAACGCATAACGTTATATGGTATTACCGTATAACGGATAACGTTATATGATATTACGATATAACGTATAACGATATGTGGTATTACGTTATAACATATAACGTTAAGTAGTATTATGATATAACGTATAACGTTATGTGGTATTACGATATAACGTATAACGATATGTGGTATTACGATATAACGTATAACGATATGTGGTATTACGTTTTAACGTATAACGTTATATAGTATTATAATATAACGTATA
>NW_025217345.1:0-1213 GCF_014825855.1 Bombus pyrosoma | reverse complement strand
CGTTATAACTTACAACGTTATGTAATATTACGTTATAACGTATAACGTTATGTATTGTTACGTTACAACGTATAACGTTCTGTAGTATTACGTTATAACGTATGACGTTTTGTAATATTACGTTACAACTTATAACGTTATGTATAATTACTTTATAACGTATAACGATATATAGTGTTACGTTATAACGTATAACGTTCTGTATAATTACTTTATAACGTATAACGGTATATAGTGTTACGTTATAACGTATAACGTTATGTAGTATTACGTTATAACGTATAACGCTATGTAGTATTACGTTATAACGTATAACGTTATTTAGTATAATGATATAACGCATAATGTTAGGTAGTATTACGTTATAACGTATAACGTTATATAGTATTACCTTATAACGTATAACGTTATATAGTATTACGTTATAACGTATAACGATATATAGTGTTACGTTATAACGTATAACGTTATGTAGTATTACGTTATAACGTATAACGTTATGTAGTATTACGTTAAAACGTATAACGTTATGTAGTATAATGATATAACGTATAATGTTATGTAGTATTACGTTAAAACGTATAACGTTATGTAGTATAATGATATAACGTATAATGTTGGTTGGTATTACGTTATAACGTATAACGTTATATAGTGTTACGTTACAACGTATATCGTTATGTAGTATAATGATATAACGTATAATGTTACGTAGTATTACGTTAAAACGTATAACGTTATGTAGTATAATGATATAACGTATAAAGTTAGGTAGTGTTGCGTTACAACGTATAACGATATATAGCATTACGGTATAACGTATAACGTTAGGTAGTATATCGTTACAAGGTATAAAGTTATATAGTATTACGTTATAACGTATAACGTTATGGAGTATAATGATATAACTTATAACGTTATGTAATATTACGTAAAAACTTATAACGTTATGTAGTGTTACGTTACTACGTATAACGATATATAGCATTACGTTATAACGTGTAACGTTATATAGTATTACGTTGTACCGTATAACGTTATATAGTATTACCTTATAACTTATAACGTTATATAGTATTACGTTACAACGTGTAACGTTATGTAATATTACGTTATAACTTATAACGTTATGTAATATTACGTTATAACGTATAACGTTATGTATTGTTACGTTACAACGTATAACGATCTGTGGTATTACGTTATAACGTAT
>NW_025217344.1:0-1213 GCF_014825855.1 Bombus pyrosoma | reverse complement strand
ACGTTATACGTCATATCGTAACACCACATAACGTTATACGTTATATCGTAGTACCACATGACGTTATACGTTATATCGTATTGCTATATCACAATATACGTTATATCCTAATACTACATTACGTTATATGTCATATCGTAACACCACATAACGTTATACGTTATATCGTAATACTATATAACGTTATAAGTCCTATCGTAACACCACATATCGTTATAGGTTATATCGTATTGCTATAAGACGTTATACTTCATATCGTAACACCACATAACGTTATACGTTATATCCTAATACTACATTACGTCATACGTCATATCGTAATACCACATAACATTATACGTTATAACGTAATACTATGTAACGTTATATGACATATCGTAACACCACATAACGTTATACGTTATATCGTATTGCTATATCACAATATACGTTATATCCTAATACTACATTACGTTATACGTCATATCGTAATACCACATAACATTATACGTTATATCGTAATACTATGTAACGTTATATGACATATCGTAACACCACATAACGTTATACGTAATATCGTATTGCTATAAGACGTTATACTTCATATCGTAACACCACATAACGTTATACGTTATATCCTAATACTACATTACGTCATACGTCATGTCGTAATACCACATAACATTATACGTTATAACGTAATACTATGTAACGTTATATGACATATCGTAACACCACATAACGTTATACGTAATATCGTATTGCTATATGACGTTATACGTCATATCGTAATACTATATAACGTTATACGTCCTATCGTAACACCACATAACGTTATACGTTATATCGCATTGCTATATGTCGATATACGTTATATCCTAATACTACATTACGTTACACGTCATATCGTAACACCACATAACGTCATACGTTATATCGTATTGCTATATCACAATATACGTTATATCCTAATACTACATTACGTTATATGTCATATCGTAACACCACATAACGTTATACGTTATATCGTAATACTATATAACGTTATACGTCCTATCGTAACACCACATATCGTTATAGGTTATATCGTATTGCAATAAGACGTTATACTTCATATCGTAACACCACATAACGTTATACGTTATATCCTAATACTACATTACGTCATACGTCATATCGTAATACCACATAACGTTATACGTTATAACGTAATACTATGTAACGTTATATGACA
>NW_025217343.1:0-1213 GCF_014825855.1 Bombus pyrosoma | reverse complement strand
TAACATAATACTATATAACGTTATAAGTCATAACGCAATACTATATAACGTTATACGTCATAACGTAGTACTATATAACGTTATATGTTATATCGTAATACCGTATATCGTTATACGCTATATCGTAATACCATATAACGTTATACGCTATAACGTAATACCATACAACGATACACGTTATATCAAAATACTACACAATGTATTACGTCATAACGTAGTACTATATGTCGTTATACGTTATAACGTAATACTATATATCGTTATACGTTACAACGTAATACTACAGAACGTTATACGTCATAACGTAGTATATATAACGTTATAAGTCATAACGTATTACTATATAACGTTATACGTTATATCGTAATACTGTATATGGTTATACGTTATAACGTCATACCATGTAACGTTATACGTTATATCATAATACTGCACAACGTTATACGTCATAACGTAATACTATACAACGTTATACGTCATAACGTAGTACTATATAACGTTATACGTTATATAATCATACTACAGAACTTTTATACGTCATAACGTAGTACTATATAACGTTATACGTTATATCATCATACTACAGAACGTTATACGTCATAACGTAGTACTATATAACGTTATGTGTTATATCGTAGTACCGTATAACGTTATACGCTATATCGTAGTAACATATTACGTTAGATGTTGTATCGTAATACCATATAACGTTATGCGCTATAAGGTAATACTATACAACGTTGTACGTCGTAACCTAGTTCTATATAACGTTATACGTTATATCGTAATACCGTATAACATTATATGCTGTATCGTAGAAACATATAACGTTATACGTTATTTCATAATACTGCACAACGTTATACGTCATAACGTAATACTATGCGACGTTATACGTCATAACGTAGTACTATATAACGTTATACGTCATAACGTAATACTATTCAACGTTATACGTCATAACGTAGTACTATACAACGTTATATGTTATTTCGTAATACCGTATAACGTTACACGCTATATCGTAATAGCATATAACGTTATACGTTATATCATAATACTACACAACGTTATCTGTCATAACGTAATACTATACAACGTTATACGTTATGTCATAATACTACACATCGTTATACGTCATAACGTAGTACTATATAAAGTTATACGTTATATCATCATACTACAGAACGTTATACGTTATAACGTAGTACTA
>NW_025217342.1:0-1213 GCF_014825855.1 Bombus pyrosoma | reverse complement strand
AACGTATAACGTTATGTAGCATTACGTTATAACGTATAAAGCTATGTAGTGTTACGTTATAACGTATAACGATGTATGGTAATACGTTATATCGTATAACGTTATGTAGTATTACGATGTAACGTATAACGTTATGTAGCATTACGGTATAACGTATAACGTAATGTAGTATTACGGTATAACGTATAACGTTATGTAGTATTACGATGTAACGTATAACGTTATGTAGCATTACGATATAACGTATAACGTTATATAGCATTACGTTATAACGTATAACGTTATACGGTAATACGTTATCACGTATAACGTTATGTAGTATTACGGTATAACGTATAACGTTATGTAGTATTACGATGTAACGTATAACGTTATATAGCATTACGTTATAACGTATAACGTTATGCAGTGTTACGTTATAACGTAAAACGTTATATGGCAATACGTTATGACATATATCGATTTGTAGTATTACGATATAAAGAGTATCGTTATGTAGCATTACGTTATAACGTATAACGTTATGTAGCATTACCTTATAACGTATAACGTAATGTAGTATTACGTTATAAAGTATAACGATTTGTAGTATTACGATATAACGTATAACTTTATGTAGTATTACGATGTAACGTATAACGTTATGTAGTATTACGATGTAACGTGTAACGATATGTAGCATTACGGTATAACGGATAATGTTATGTAGCATTACGGTATAACGTATAACGTTATGTAGCATTACGTTATATCGTATATCGTTATGTAGTGTTACTTTATAACGTATAACGTTATATGGTAATACGATATGACATATAACGTTATGTAGTATTCAGGTATAACGTGAAACGTTATGTAGCATTACGTTATAACGTATAAAGTTATGTAGTGTTACGTTATAACGTATAACGATATGTGGTAATACGTTACGACATATATCGTTATGTAGTATTAAGGTATAACGTACAACGTTATGTAGCATTGCGATATAACGTATAACGTTATATAGCATTGCGTTATATCGTATAACGTTATGCAGTATTGCGTTATAACGTATATCGCTATATGGTAATTCGCTTTGACATATATCGTTATGTAGTATTAAGATATAACGTGTACCGATTTGTGGCATTACGATATAACGTATAGCGTTATATAGCATTACGTTATAACGTATAACGTTATGTGGTAATACGTTATGACGCATAACTTT
>NW_025217341.1:0-1214 GCF_014825855.1 Bombus pyrosoma | reverse complement strand
TATACGTTATAACGTATTACCATGTAACGTTATCCATTATATCGTAATACTATATAACTTTATACGTTCTATCGTAATGCTACATAACGTTATACGTTATAACGTACTATTATATATCGTTATATGCTATATCGTAAAACTACATAACGTTATATTTTATATCGTAGTGCTAGATAACGTTATACGTTATATCGTAATATTACATATCGTTATACGTTATAACGTATTACCATATAACGTTATACGTTATATCGTCATACCACATATCGTTATACGTTATATCGTAATACTAGATATCGTTATACGTTATATCGTAATGCTAGATAACGTTATACGTTATATCGTAGTACTACATATCGTTATACGTTATATCGTAATACTACCTATCGTTATACGTTATAACGAATTACCATATAACGTTATACGTTATATCGTAATACCACATATCGTTATACGTTATATCGTAATACCACATATCGTTATACGTTATAACGTATTACCATATAACGTTATCCGTTATATCGTAATACTATATAACGTTATACGTTATATCGTAATACTAGATATCGTTATACGTTATATCGTAACAGTACTTATCGTTTTCGTTATATCGTAAAGCTAGATATCGTTATACATTATATCGTAATGCTACATTACATTATACGTTATATCGTAATACTGGATATCGTTATACGTTATATCGTAACAGTTCATATCGTTTTCGTTATATCGTAATGCTACATAACGTTATACGTTATAACGTAGTACCACATAACGTTATACGCTATAACGTAATAGTACATAGCTTTATACGTTATATGGTAATGCTACATAACGTTATACGTTATAACGTACTATTATATATCCTTATATGCTATATCGTAAAACTACATAACGTTATATTTTATATCGTAATGCTAGATAACGTTATACGTTATATCGTAATACTACATAACGTTATAAGTTTTGTCGTAATAGTGCATAACGTTATAAGTTATATCGTAATACTACATACCGTTATACGTTATAACGTATTACCATATAACGTTATCCATTATATCGTAATACTATATAACTTTATACGTTCTATCGTAATGCTACATAACGTTATACGTTATAACGTACTATTATATATCGTTATATGCTATATCGTAAAACTACATAACGTTATATTTTATATCGTAATGCTAGATAACGTTATACGTTATATCGTA
>NW_025217340.1:0-1214 GCF_014825855.1 Bombus pyrosoma | reverse complement strand
TGTAGTATTATGATATAACGTATAACGTTATATTGTATTACGTTATAACGCATAACGTTCTATGGTATTACGTTATAGCGTATAACTTTATATGGTAATACGATATAACTTTAACGTTGTATAGTACTGCGTTATGACGTATAACGTTACATGGTATTACGTTATAGCGTACAACGTTATAATGGTATTACGTTATAACTTATAACTTTATAAAGTATCTCTTTACAACGTATAACGTTATATGCTATTACGATATAACATATGACGTAATATAGTACTACGTTCTGACGTATAACGTTATATGGTATTACGTTATAACGTATAACGTTATATTGTATTACGTTATATCGTATAACATTATGTAGTATTATGATATCACGTATAACGTTATATGTTATTACGTTATTGCGTACCACGTTATATGGTATTACGGTATAACATATAACATTATATAGTACTAAGTTATAACGTATATAGTCATATAGTATTGTGTTGTAACGTATAACGATATATAGTATTACGTTATAACGTATAACGATATATAGTACAACGTTATGACGTAAAACGTTTTGTAGTATGTTGATATAACGTGTAACGTTGTATGGTATTACGTTATAGCGTATACCGTTATATGGTATTACGATATAACATATAACGTTGTATAGTACTACGTTATGAAGTATAACGTTATATAGTACTAAGTTATAACGTATATAGTTATATAGTATTGTGTTGTAACGTATAGCGATATAGGGTACTACGTTGTAACGTTTAACGATATATAGTACTACGTTATCACGTACAACGTTATATAGTATTACGATATCACGTATAACGTTGTGTAGTATCATGATATAACGTATACCGTTATATGCTATTATGATATAGCGTATGACGTTATACGTTATTACGACATAACATATAATCTTATATAGTACTAGGTTATGACGTAAAACGATGTGTAGTATTATGATATAACGTATAACGTTACATGGTATGACGTTATAACGTATAACATTATACAGTATTACGATATAACGTATAACATTATATAGTAATACGTTGTGACTCATAACGTTATATATACTACGTTATGACGTATAACGTTCTGTAGTATGATGATATAACATATAACGTTATATGCTATTACGATATAGAGTATAACGTTATACGGTATTACGATATAACATATAACGTTATATAGTACTAGGTCA
>NW_025217339.1:0-1214 GCF_014825855.1 Bombus pyrosoma | reverse complement strand
TAACGTAATACGTTATATCGTAAAACCACATAACGTTATACGTTATAACGTAATGCTATATAACGTTATACGTTATAACGTAATACTACATAAAGTAATACGATATGTCGTAATACCACATGACGTTATACGTTATAACGTAATACCATATAACGTTATAAGTTATAAGCTAATAGTATATAGCGTCATACGTTATAATATAATACTATATAACGTTATACGTTATAAGCTAATAGCATATAACGTTATACGTTATAATGTAATACTACATAACGTAATACGTTACATCGTAATACCACATAACGTTATACGTTATAACGTAATGCTATATAACGTTATACGTTATAAGCTAATAGTATATAGCGTCAAACGTTATAATGTAATACTATATAACGTAATACGTTATATCGTCATACCACATACCGTTATACCTTATAATGTAATGCCATATAACGTTATACGTTATAACGTAATGCTATATAGCGTTATACGTTATAACGTAATACTACATAAAGTAATACGATATGTCGTAATACCACATGACGTTATACGTTATAACGTTATACCATATAACGTTATAAGTTGTAAGCTAATAGTATATAGCGTCATATGTTATAATGTAATACTATATAACGTTATACGTTATAAGCTAATAGCATATCTCGTTATACGTTATTTTGTAACACTACATAACGTAATATGTTATATCGTAATAACACATAACGTTATACGTTATAACGTAATGCTATATAACGTTATACGCTATAACGTAATACTACATAACGTTATACGTTATACGCTAATAGTATATAACGTTACACGTTATAATGTAATACTACAAAACGTAATACGTTATATCGTAATACCACATAACGTTATACGTTATAACGTAATGCTATATAACGTTATACGCTTTAAAGTAATACTACATAACGTTATACGTTATAAGCTAATAGTATATAACGTTATACGTTATAATGTAAAACTACATAACGTAATACGTTATATCGTAATGCCACATACCGTTATACGTTATAATGTAATGCTATATAACGTTATACGTTATAACGTAATACTATATAATGTTATACGTCATAAGCAAATAGTATATAACGTTATACGTTATAACGTAATGCTATATAACGTAATACGTTATATCGTAATACCACATAACGTTATACGTTATAACGTAATGCTATATAACGTTATACGTT
>NW_025217338.1:0-1214 GCF_014825855.1 Bombus pyrosoma | reverse complement strand
GTTATGTAGTATTACGATATAGCGTATAACGTTATGTAGCATTACGATATAACGTATAACGTTATGTAGCATTACGTTATAACTTATAACATTATATAGCTTTACGTTATAACGTATAACGTTATGTAGCATTAGGTTATAACGTATAACGTTATGTAGCATTACGATATAACGTATAACGTTATGCGGCTTTACGATACAACGTATAACGTTATGTAGCATTACGATATAATGTATAACGTTATTTAGTGTTACGCTATAACGTATAACGTCATGTAGCTTTACGTTATAACGTATAACGTTATGTAGCATTACGATATAACGCATAACGTTATGTAGCTTTACGATATAACGTGTAACGTTATGTAGCATTACGATATAATGTATAACGTTATGTTGTATTACGTTATATCGTATAACGTTATGTAGTATTATGCTATAACGTATAACGTTATGTAGCTTCACGTTATAACGTATAACGTTATGTAGTAGTACGTTATAACGTATAACGTTATGTAGCATTACATTAGAACGTATAACGTTATGTAGCATTACGATATAACGTATAACGTTATGTGGCTTTACGCTATAACGTATAACGTTATGTAGCATTACATTAGAACGTATAACGTTATGTAGCATTACGATATAACGTATATCGTTATGTGGATTTACGATATAACGTATAACGTTATGTAGTAGTACGTTATAACGTATAACGTTATGTAGTATTACGTTATAACGTATAACGTTATGTAGCATTACATTAGAACGTATAACGTTATGTAGCATTACGATATAACGTATATCGTTATGTGGATTTACGATATAACGTATAACGTTATGTAGTAGTACGTTATAATGTATAACGTTATGTAGTATTACGTTATAACGTATAACGTTATGTAGCATTACATTAGAACGTATAACGTTATGTAGCATTACGATATAACGTATAACGTTATGTGGCTTTACGATATAACGTATAACGTTATGTAGCATTACATTAGAACGAATAACGTTATGTAGCATTACGATATAACGTATAACGTTATGTGGCTTTACGATATAACGTATAACGTTATGTAGCATTACGATATAATGTATAACGTTATGTAGTATTACGCTATAACGTATAACGTTATGTAGCTTTACGTTATAACGTATAACGTTATGTAGCATTACGATATAACGCATAACGTTATGTAGCTTTA